>NW_027466067.1:5745000-5865000 GCF_046127955.1 Nelusetta ayraudi | reverse complement strand
TCTGTGTGTGGGGACGGGAGGGAGCCGTCACAGGTAAGACACCGGCGCTGGTGACGGGGTGACGGGGGCCCGCAGGTGAACTCTGACCCCCGTTTCTCACTCAGACAGCTCGTCTGCTCGCCTCCGACCTGCAACAGAAGCGCCCGCCGACAGCGTACGACACCAGACGCTGTCAATCTTCTTCTTCTTCTTCTTCTTCTTCTTCTTCTTCTTCTTCTTCTTCTTCTTCTTCCTCGTTAATCCAAAACTGCCACCGGGACGTCATTTGTTTGCACGTCAGGTCCGATTGCACACGGTGGAGGGTCGATGTGACGATGTGATGCTACTAATCTGTCCCTTTGTGATGTCACAATGGGTATCCCATTTTAATGACGTCCTCTTGCTAAGACGGAAACAAACCAGAGCCGAGTTTCTGGATGACTGTTGATCCCACTAGTTCATCCAGGTGTGTGTGTGTGTGTGTGTGTGTGTGTGCGTGTGTGTGTGGCCACGCGCTCGGCTCAGCTCACCCTGAGAAGACTTCTAATCCCTCCCCACCCCCCACCCCCACCTGCTCCTCGTCACCGCAGCCCATTTCGCTACTTTAATTAGGATCCGCGCCACGCCGAGCCGCTGATCCTCCAATCAGAGGCCGGCAGGAAATCTCCGCATCGCCACCAGGGGCTTTTCATTAAGGCGGCCCGTGGCGCTTTATCTCTCGCACGCCGACCCCTTCGCAAACCCTCTGTCAACCCCCCCCCCCCCGTGGCTCGCCTCTCCGTCCTCGCCACCGCCTCTCCCTCGAGTGAGCGAGCGAGCGAGCGAACGGCAGTGGAGAGAGAGAGAGAGAGAGAGACATCAGGAAGTCGGCCTGTTTTGTGGTCTCTGCAAACGCCGAGGTGGTCGATTTGTTTGCAAAATACGGAGGGTCAAGTTGCAGCACTTCGATGAACAAACTTCGTCCCTTTAAAATCCACCACGTGGAGGTGAATCAGTTCAGTTCAGTTTAGTTTTACATAATCAAGGGACAGTGCATGGTAATAAAAGAAAAAGTGTTAGCCTGAAAGCTCGGTGAGAGCTAGTTTTCATCTGTGGTCCCCATGCCGTGATGTTATCAACAGCTGAAGAAAAAAAAGACCGTTTAAGAGATAAAACATGGTTTTTGATTTGTAACAAAGGCAAGAACTGAAACACAGAGATGATTTAAACCAGTGAAATGAGCGTTTAGCACAACAGAGACAATATTTGGCCTGAATCTAAATATTATCCTTCATCACCCAAGAAAAATGTTCTTCACAGGCACCATTTTGAACCCAGCTGAATGAACACTGTGCTTGCTGACTGGCTGACTGGCTGACTGGCTGGCTGGCTAATGTTTTATTTATTCATTTTTCAAATCACATTTTCCGCTCACCTGTGCTGCGTGTCTCCACTCCAAACCAGGTTACTACTGACCTGGATTCCCGCCTGGCTCCTGTTCAGCACCAAATGTGCATTAGCGGGCGGAGGCGTGGGGAGTCCACGCTCATGTGTGTGTGTGTGTGTGGGATGGGGGGTTGTTTAAAAAGAAGGAAAAAAATCCCATTCCGCCCTGGAATTTGATAGCGCGGCTGAGTTGCGGTTTCGCAGCTGCTGCAAACAGACGAGGCTTCTGCGGCAGCTAGAATATTCTAGCAACACGTGTCGGGCGCCTCCTCTGAGGCCGGGCGAGCTCTCAGGACCGCAGAGCAAAGCCGAGCCGAGCCGAGCGGAGAGGTCTGTGTTTCGCAAAGGTAACCGAGTGGGTAACGCTTTCACGCGTGCACGCGCGGGGTTGACCGCCGAGTGACTGGTTCATCCTCCGCCCGTCCGAGAGGCCCGTGTTCTCCTCGCACACGCCGGTTAATAATGCAGGAACACCTGAGCCCAAACACGTTGGCTTCGGCAAGAGACGCATTAGCGGCGGCTTCCCCCTGCTGCTGCAGCCGCCGCGCGCGCTCAAAGCAGCGATGGAATCGGCAGTCGATTACGTTTGGCGGATGGATCGACGATGTTTTTTTTCCAGGGCGCCACGTTAACGCGTTAATCGAGATTGAGATTAAACGCAAGGCGTAACGCGCAAATTTTTTTTATCGCATTTTAATCGCAAAGCCTTTTTGTCCCTTTCGTTCAGCTGTAGTCAGCTTCTCAAGCTGCAGCGCTGCGTTTCGACTCTTTGTCCTGCTAACGTTAGCTGTGGATGAAAGCACAGTGAAGAAGCTAACTAAAGCGGTTGCTAAACGGGTGGCAGATGAATGCGCTAACACCTCGTACACCTCACCGTGACGGTTAACACATACAGGAGCTGCGTGAAAACCGAGAAAAAAATATAATACATGATAATCCTAAAGACAAGATTTGGTTCCCAATTAAGACACTTTGGTATGAATTGCTTTATATTAAAAAGAACTGATAAACTGTCTTGAAGTGCCCTAATTTTAAACATGCAGATCAAAATGCAATTAATCGCAGTTAACCATGGAAAATCTGAGAATGAATCTCTATTTAAAAAATGAATCATTTGACAGCCCTAGTTTTTTCCTATTTGATTTCATTCAATCACGTGTTTCTGAGGAGGTCAAGTATGAGAACACTTCATTCTTTCTTCCTCCCCAAAAAAATCCTCAAGAAACATGACGGGTTACATGTGACCTTTGACCTCCGACCACTTCTACCCAACCCTAGCTGCATTTTTTTTCCACTTCTTGCCCTGCAATCGGTTCCCTTTCCAGAAACCCAGATTAGCCGACCCGAAGCATCTCCCCGGCGACTCTGCGGCATTACAACATCGCCACATTTGCCTCTCGAGCAGATTAGCATTACGGCCACAAGAGCTCGCTTGTCAGAAAAGCTTAAACTTGGATTTTAAGGCCAATAGTCTGCGCGGTCGCGCAGGGGGGAGAAAAAAAAGAAGAAAAAAGCCTCCTGATTGGCCGTCTGGTGAGAGGCTAGTGCTGAGTGGTATTGCCGGCAGGGAGGCTGGGGGATGCAACGCCGGGTAGCCTGATGGAGCAGATGCGTGGGGCGGCCTTGTTTTCCGTCGAACGCACCTGAGCCGCACGTCGGCCCGGGCCGACCGCACCTCCCCGGGGGGGCCGAGGGGGGTGCAGCTGTTCCTCGGCTAGTTTCCGTGGTGCCAACGCTGGCCTTTACCTGTGGCTGCGCAGCAGTCCGGCTCTCCGGGGAAATCATCCCTCTGCCAGCTCCCGGCCCATTAAACAGACACTCATCCCCAGCCTCTGTGTGTGAGAGCGTGTGTGTGCGTGTGTGCGTGTGTGCGTGCGTGTGCACGTCTCCATCAGAGTCGGCCGGAGCTGCAATCCCAGGCTGCGGATGAGCAAATGAAACACCAATTGAACGAAACTAGAAAAGCGACGCTTCCAATTTAAAGACGGGGACGAAGGCGTAAAACACTCGCTTCTCCCTCCCGCACCGGTGTCCGGATTTAGTTCGCAATCACTTTGAGGTCGTTTTTCCATTAAGTCACGGGACCTTTCGGGCAGTTTTGGTGTCAGAAACCCACCAAGGGGTATGTTTTGTTTTTTTTGTCAGTAACCCCCCCCCACCGCCTTCTTTGTCTGGTTGCCGCATCTTATGTAACGGCCCGGATTTCTGGCAGATGAGTTGTTCAAAGCCCGCCTTCATTTTTTTCGTTGAAACTGGATTATAATTTATCACAGGGCTGTGAGCTGCCACAGCGCCCAGCGCGGCAGCCCTGCGTGATCACGCTCTTTCATTGTGTAGGAGAGCAGGTGGAGAAAATGTCTTTTTTTTTCACCTAGCGGTCGGCGGAGGGTCGTTTTCTCTCCCACTTTGGCTGCGTTACACTCCTGTGCAGTGATGCACGGCACGAAAACGCCTTCATTGTTGCATAAATAGCGTGCAGCATCGACACTCTGTATAGCAGATTAGCACGACCTTGGGGTCATTATTACTATTATTTGTTGAGTCAGTATCTAAAAACTAACGCAAGGATGAAAATAATCCTTTAAACTAAATTCAGATTTTGTTTCTGCGTCACGTCCTGGCCAAACTGTTCTGCCACGCTTGTGTTTGGACCCAAGCGTTTGGCCTCAGTCTGTTGTTTGAAATTCCAATGATGCACTCTTTCTTATCTGATAAAAGACATCAATAGTCTGGGTCAATTAGCATCGCGGCTGCAGCCGCGTCTCGTTGAAATGCAAATCGTCGGACCGGAGTCGCGGCCGCGGTTTTTCACGGAACACTTTTAATGGAGTTCACACACCTGAAAGTGACCTCGCGGAGGCCTTTCCGCCTCCTCAGGATCCTCCGTCTGCGTCGGTGCCGCTGGAGTATGTAAATGATCACAGGTTTCCCTCTGATAACTTGCTATTACCGACTGACCTCGCACCGGCTTCTGGTGCGCCAGCATTTTTGGGCAAAGCGGCAAAGTGCTGATGGCAGGATTACCTTTCTATCTCAACCCCACAACGCTAATGTGTTTTACACACCGAGGCCCCCGAGGAGCTGTCGGGGGGGAAATCCGTCTTTTTTAATTACAAACAGGGCCTCACTGAAGGGATTCTAGGAGTCATGGGAGGAGGGAGGAGGGTCCGAGATATTTGGGCTTTTTATCGCCGATTACTGAAAACTGACTTTGCTGGAATTTTTTTTGAGCCAAGTTCGGTTTTTGGCACACGGAGGCCTTCTGGGCTCAGACACAATATGAAGCTGCAAAGTGTCGCTGGTGTCGCTCGCCAGCAAGGCAGCTCAGCCAAGGAGGAGGAGGAGGAAGGCAGTAGCCAGTGATGCCACCGCCATATTATTGTTGAATATGTATGTATGTAAACAGAAAGATGGCCACACACTGATGAGTTCTGAATGTAATTTGTGTCACAGTTTCCCAAACCACGGAGACATTTACGACTTGTGCGTTTCTCGATGGGCCGGCTTTCTCCTTGTTCTGTTTGGATTTTGTCGCGGCTTTCTACGTCACCGAGCTGATTATCACAGAGGCGCCTGCGGAGACTCCGTGAGCTCTCACTGCATGACAGCTAGTAGCATCTTCCCCGCTAGCAGGTAGGGGAGCGTGGACGAGAGCTAAAACAGCCTCTTCAGGCAGAGTGAGAGAAACGCTTGTTTTGTAAGGCCTGTACAGCTCAAACTAGGAGGTTTTATTTGACCAACAAACCCTGTTTATTGTTGGAAGTCGACCACCAAAAATGAATTCATTAACTTTGGAAATTACAATAATGGGGCCCCTTTAAATAATTTGGCTTTGGTTGTGGTTTAGTTTCTTTCAAACATGCATGTTATAGATTAGCACATCACAACCTACACACAGCAGTTACTAATGATTTGTTCACTTCCTGATTTTATATTGTGCTGTTGACAAATCATAGTGGAAAAATACTTTCTTGTGCAATCATAGACTTGACAGGTTGTTTGTAGCTATTACATTGCTTAAAATCTTTGCTCTTGTATAGATAAGCTGGATAAAAATTATAAATAGATCAATTATAAACTCACATATATAATAATATCATACGTATTGATACACAAAGAACAGATACGTGCATGTTCAGTACATGTTCCATAATGCCTTGAGCTGTAAAAGCCTTCAAGATGTTGTTAGATGCTGTAATAGGTCACTTAAAAAAAAAAAAATCTACATTAAAACATTATCAGCAATAACGCAAACAAAATGAATTTATAAAAGCTGGAGACGATGACAAGTAGTCCACAGCAGCGCTGACAGGCTCCGTCACAGTGAGCCGCCGTCTGACGTGCACGGCTCCAGACGGCACCGGCTGCGCGGCAGACGACGGCGGCGCACAGGAAGCGGCGACAGAGATGGACGAGGTTTGTTCTCCTGCCGGGGATCTTTGATTAAAGCTCAAACGGGCTCAAGGTTGAGAGATTCCCCGCTGGGGGGATTAAGTTGTAGAGGAGGCGGCCGGCAAGCCGCTGGCTTTAATGGCTCCGTGGCCGAGTGGAAACCACCAGCGCCAGCGGTGTGTCGAGCTGCAGCCGCCGCAAAAACCCTCGGAGTCGGAACACGAGCGCTTTGTTTCCTGAGAGGTTGACTGTGTAAAATTCTGCCATCTAGTGGTCAGATTTCAGATTGCAGCCCTTATTCGCTCACTCTCCCGCTCCCAAGCTTGCCGGTGAACTACCATGGACACAAACCCTGGATACCTCGTCCACCTTCTTCTTCGTTGGTTTATTAGAGAGCGCTAACAGTCATCCTAAATACGAAACGCCCTGTCAGGTGGACTGGATTGTCCACAACAGGCTTCCTTAGAAATATGGAGGTGTAAGACGGCAGCTAACTGGGAGCAAGAACCTTGCTCTATATATGCTTAATGTGACGGCAGCATAAATGTTTTTTACACACACACACACACACACACACACATTTTTTTTGTCACCCTGTCTATCAGTATCAGAACATGTGACACGGTGTACAGTGTAGTATGTTAAGGTGCCTAATGGACGGTAAGTTATGATTCTACATGTTATTGCACATTTTTTGCTCCTTGGCCAGCAGGTTCCTGATGCTAACCGCTCGCTAATTACGCTTGCAGCGCGAGTGTTCTCTCCGCTGTTTATCTCGGGGAAATCTGAAGATAATTATATTTGCGAGACCTGTTTGGACTTGTTCTCACTCCTCTCTCTCTGTTCCATCCCCCGCCCAGCCCCCCCTTCTTCAAACAGTACATTATTAATGCCGCGTCGTGCGCACGCCTCCCTCAGACACAATATTATTCATCTGATGTCGGCCACTTGTCAGGATGATTTGATTAAAAGTCGGGATTACGATTCAACATCTGCTGCTGCTTACCAGTGCATATCTGTTCATATTTATTTATTTCCCTTAAATCCTCCATCTTGTGCACTGGCCGGTCCTCTCACAGCGCATTTAATAACCACTTTTGGAGGGATGCGCTGCCGGCGGTAGCTAGCGGCATTAGCCCGCCATGTAATTTCAGGATCTAACGCTCACATTTTAATCTGCGTGCTCTTCCTTTAACTGTAGCGCTCAACATTTTTGAGTTTAGGATTGAATTTGGGATTTAGATTTAGATTTATTTTTAGACTGCAGATGTAACTCTGATGTCACAACATGTGGAACTGCAGGATGTTGCTTTTTAACTTATTATTCATTGAATGGGAAACATGGATTTTTCTGTCTTGCACTGCGTCAGCTGACGCGTCCGTCACATTTAATAAGCTCCGTCATGGCTGTACAAACACACACACACACACACACACACACACACACACACACTGAACTCAGCAGCCTGAAGGTGCAGATAAACTCATTAAGATCCTTGCAGAGAAGGATGTGACAGTCTAAAGCACAAACACACCGCCTTGGTCTCCGCTTTTCCCGGCGTTAGTAATTACGCACCTGCGATGGAAGCGCCTTGAGAGCGACTCTCTCTCTTTCCCGGGCTGCACAGAGCAGCTCTGTCTCCGTCCGCTGATCCACGCCGGAGACGTCAAGTGCAGCAGAGGCAGCAGGAACAAATCCACTGCGCAGGAGGAGGCTCATAAGAAATGAAATAATAAATCACCAGCAGGCCTCTGCAACAGAAGTGCACCTCTCCCTGTGTGTTTTTTTGATTTATTTATTTGTTTTTCTTCACTGATTGAACGCTGGAAGGAGTTGCAGTTGTGGGCAGTTTTTTTTTTGTTTTGTTTTTTTAAGGGTTTGTGAACTAAACCATGTTACACACAATCTTCTGTGAACTCCTCAGTTATTCCTGAGTCACCTACCAGCACTTGGGCACCCACCCATCATGCATATGTATGGGATGCATCATCAAGTGGGCAGAAAGTGGTGCAAAGCACTGTGGAAATGGATAAAAAAAAAAAAAAAGTAAAAAATAAAGCGAGTATCGGCCTGCACAAGACTTTTGGCTGGTCCACCAATGCATCTTTCTGACCTCTCCCCCCCCCCACCCACAGGCTCCCCAGCTGGGCACTCTGATGGGCGTCTACCTGCCGTGCATCCAGAACATCTTCGGCGTCATCCTCTTCCTCAGGATGACCTGGCTGGTGGGCATCGGCGGCGTCATCGGGACCTTCGTCATCGTCTTCATGTGCTGCACCACGGTGAGTGCATTGTTGTTACCCCTCCCCCGCCCCGGTGGTTGTCGGAGGGTCGGGGAGGTGAATAAATAGTGACCTTAAAGCGGGCGAAGGCGTATTACGGCTGACAGCAGCAGCAGCAGCGGTAGCAGCAGCAGCAGCACGGGTAATGAGCTGTGCAGCAGTAAAATAAAAAATAAAAGACAGCAGATGTTCACTGTTATTAGCCTTACTGGGGACAGTGCAGATTAAAGACACCAAGAAGCTCCAGGGATTAGATTAGGAGACAGTTTTGGGCGAGAACTCTTCAGGATTTGAGGCATCCCGCCGGAAAAAACAAGTCGCCGTCAACGATTAAAGACTGGCGGCATCAGTAGGATCGTCCCTGGCAACATCAGCGTCAGGGGAGAGAAGAAGAAGAAGGAACACGACCCAGAATTATTTTTTAAATTTCAGCTATTTGCTCTGCCTGGCATAAGAATCTTACTTTTACTTGAAGAGGTTTAGGTTGAGGTAGGTAGAGTAGCAGTGTTGCTATCGGTATCAACACTGACCCAGAAGTGACTTGGCTGCAGGTCAGTAAAACCTCAGTCAAAGTCAGTTTGAACTTCAGCAGCGAGTCGTCTTCACCACGCCTACGTGTCTGGACTTCAGAGGTTGCTGCCCTGTGATTGGCTCTTGTTTTTCTTATTTGAGTGACCATTAGTGACAATAATATATACATATTATTTTTAGCTTTTTGGAAAAAAATAAATTGCTTTGAGGCTTTCAGGGGGTCTCATGGATCAAACAGGGGTTCCGACCCACAAGACCCCTCCAGCCTCCAGCCGGGGGTGGGGGGGGCGACGACTCCAGAGTGGCGAAAAAGCCTCGAAACGTTGCGGCGCCGTGCTTGTTGGCGCTCCTCGCTCGCTTCCCCGCTAACGTGCACGACAAGGAGCTGTCAGGCGTCGCACGGGTCTCCCCCGCCCCTCCCCCGCCCCCCCACGTGACAGCCGGCCGTGGCCCTTTTACACTACAACGGCTGAGGACGGACGGCGTCCCGAGGGAGTGGGGGTGGGGGGTGGGGGGGAGCCGGGGATGCTGTCAGGGTCTCCACCGGCTGATGGTGTTTGACTTGTCGGGCCGCAGCCAATTGTCAGCGAACACAACATCCAGCGTGCGCCCAGGAGAGAGGAGTCATCACGCATCCACCGCACAGGGCGCTTTGACTCAGATGGCGTGGTCGAGCAGCTTGTAGGGGGGGCGGGGGGTCCACGCATCTTCACTTGTTTTTCTTCTTCTTCTCCCCCCCCCCCCCCCGCCCCCCCTTCGCTTGATTCGCCTGCGTCGGTTGTGGCAGGACTACATGTTGGCATGTTTTCTGTGTTTGCGCAGCCTAGATTTTCCTCCGGCGCCGAGTGTATTTATAGAACAGCCCCCTCAAATCCCAGCCACGGCCGAGCCCGCGCACACACACACACACACACACACACACACACACACACACACACAAAGAAACAATTTGCTACCCAATCATGCCACTCTGTGACAGTTCGGATGGGTTCTGAGGTTTTAAAAGCAGGATCAGGAAGCAGGATGTTGTGGGGTGGTTTTGAGTGAAGATTTAGCAGCCACACATCCCGTTTTTTTTATGAGACTGTTTTCCCCAACCTTTTTTTTTTTCAGATTGAAGATGAAGATGTTTTTGACTTCTCGAAAAAAAAAAAAAATTCCGACCAAATTTCCACCGTCTATCTTTGACGTCTTTTTTTTTTTCTTAGATGGTTCATCGACGTTTTTTTAGTCTAAAATCACGACATGAAATTGATTTCTTTTTTTTTTTTTTCTTTCTTTTTTTTTTAATATATAGACATTTTCAGTCAACTGCCTGGCATTTGGTTCACCCTACATTCACTGTGGAGGCTTTTCAACAACGAAAGATGTTGGAGGGAGAAATAATGTAAAGAAAACTCTCCAGACGAGGTTTGGGCTAAAAATAGCGCCGTAAAAAATCGTGCCGTGTAAAAAATGAGGCAAACATGAAAGGGGCTCAGATCAAAGCTGGTTCACAGTCAGTTTGACAGGAAGCCATGGGATGCAAACACACACACACACACACACACACATGCACGCGTGGCTGCTGCTGCTGCTCTGCTGAACGCCTCCTGATGAAGCGCACGCTCTTTATGTGTCATATATAAATATATATCTACAGTATATTGGAGGGTGTTACTGCCTCCTATATGCTCATTTTTTTTGTTCCGCCTTTCTTACATCGGCTCATTTTTCCTTCTCACCGTTCCCTGTCGCGCACACACACGCACACGCACACAGTGTTCCTATCAGTCGCTCGCTGCAGAGCCTCGGGGTGATAAGCCTGAGTGTGAACGGTGAGAACCCCCACACCCTCCACCCCCACCCCTCCTCCTGAGCTCCTTACATAACACAGAGCCGCCCAGCCCTCCGGAGGTTGTCAGCAGTGTGCGTGCGTGTGCGTGTGCGTGTGTGCGTGTGCGTGCATACATGTGTTCAGCGATGCCTCGCTCATCCGCTGGAAAGCGCACACGAATCAGTGCGTGCTGCGGAATCTCCATTATACACACCGTGCCCGCCCTATGTTTTATTCACATGAACGCACGAGGGGGGCCGCCAACCGACGGAGCTCTTTTCATCACTCGTCCCCATCGTCGTCAGACCACCGTCCGTCTGGTTTATCCACAGCGCAGTGTTTTGACAGGACGTTAATAAGACGCGCAGCCCGTTCGCATCCCGAGCCTCGTTATTCACGCCCCTCACGCAGCGCCGACGTGTCACGCCGAAAGGTGTGTCCCATGTATTGCGCTCTCCTGTGCTACATACTGAATATGTTGTAGCGTGTACTGTTACGAAAAGTAGAAGTACACACAAAACAAATGCTGAGTACGATGTCCAAAACACTCAACAAACAACATATTTGCATTTTGGCTTCAGCATACTGGCTAACGTTTGTCACGTTAGCTCGCTAATGTTTGTAACATTAGCTCGCTAAGGTTTGTAACGTTAGTTCACTGGCATTACAAACCTTAGCTTGCGAATGCGCTGCTAGCTACTCTGAAAATACATATTAGATGAAGCGTAGCAGAAATGGCACAATAGGTGTAGCGTGGCAGCTAACATTAGTAGCCGTTAAACAGTCATTTAAAAAATAAATAAATAAATAAGCAATTTATTCAGGCATTGGCAAAATGGTGCAGTTCAGGAGAGCTACGATTATCGGCGAGCGCACCCTGTTGAAGTGCGCTGCGCTAAAGTGCATCAACGTGAATATGGGACTTGGAGCGCTGCTATTGTGTCGGCGAGGATGGCATTTTCTCCGAGCCGCGGCCCTTTCCAAACGCGTGTGTAATTTTAGAGCGGATAATGAAGGCGGGCTTGTCACCGAGATAAAAATGAGGTTTAATATTGCATGTGGAAAGTCATCGGCCGTGTTGCCCTCCTCATTACTTCCAGGTCTCGAATCCAAAATGTCGCAGGTGGGAAGGGTGCTCTGCCCTCTGCCGGCCCTCATTTAAATGCTAAGGATGCTCCCCCCCCCCCTCCCCATCCTTTTTTTTCACCCCATCTCTTCCCTCAATTTTGTCAACCCTTTTTTTCCCCCACCCACTCCGTTCACATTATACGGCCTCATTATTTCCTCTCTTCCCCTCATTTGCTTCCCCTGCTCTCCCTCCTCCCTCTCTCGCTATATCTCGTATTTCCTACCGACGGATCTTGCACCTCTCTCGTCCTCCATCTCGCCTTCTCGTGCTCTGACTTCATCATCCGCCAGAGTGTTAAAAAAAAAAAAAAAAAAAAAAATCACCTCCATCTCTCTTAGCTCTCACTTTTATGCATCCCGGCATGCACGCGCCGTCTTTGGGGCACTATAGAACCTGTTAACAAGCGACGCCGATACACTGATGGCGCCTGTACATGACTGAGCTGAGTTGAATTTGTGCAACGAGGCGTGTCGTGCAAACCCCCCCCCCCCCCCCCCCCCCCACACACACACACACACACACACACACACACACACACACACACACACACACACACACACACACACCATCCCTGCCCGTGTCGAAACCAATTTCACCTTCGTTTGCAGAGGCCGGACAAAGGCCAAATCTGCAGCTGTTGGACGAAACGGATCTAAAACGTCCAACTGTGACCGCAAAGGTCGTCGTAGGTTGGGCATGGGCAAACGATGGCCCGGGGACCAGATGCGGCCCGTTAAGCTTTTTAATCCGGCCCGCCGAACTTGAAGACATATTAATAGTAAATCAGTCAATGTTTCCTCCATTTTGTCAGAGTTTGAGTCATTTCAATAAAGAGCTAAATACCGTGGTGCTTCAAATACACTTCAATTTGGCATTAAGGCACGTTTACTACTCATCCCATATCCCCCCAAAAAACTTTTTTTTTATATTTTTGTTTTGCCATGATAGATGAGAACTCATTCTGTATTCCTCAGACTGCACCCGGACGTTAGCCCACCTCTCTGTCCGGTTGCCGAACCTCGTATGAGCCAAACAGATGGCAAGGCGCATTAATCTGACGTTGTCTGCTGGCACGCACGCACGCACAGACACACACACACACACACACACACACACACACACACACACATACACACACACACGAGCACACACGCAGAGGCCGCAGGACATTTGGGGCGCACGTGTCCGTGTGGACGCACACACGCGCTGGTTCCGTGTTTCAACCCAACGGAATGAACAGCAAAGCGGCGTAAAGCAACTGGTTCAGCGTCTTTGGTGGTTTTGAAGCGGCACTTCAACTAAAACAGCCACCCGTCTCATGTCGGTGGCTCTTTTTTTCCTCATTTACGTAGATGTTTTTGCCTGGGACCCACTGGAGGTTTGTAAGCCTTTTAAGCAGTTTGCCCTGACACCGTTCCCCACAGTGCTCATTCCTCTCAGTGGGAAAGACTGGCTGGAAGATAGACCTGCCCTGAGGTAACAAAAAAAGGCTGGTTTGATTTGAATTGAAAACCTCATTATCAACACGTAATACAACATCAAACAATCAACCTGAGCTGCTGGCCTAATTCAGCCCTATAAAAGTCCCACTGGTTTCTTCTTTTTGAATTAATTTTACTTATGCGCTGGAGAGTTGTCTTTATTGTTATTACTCAGAATCAGAATGGGATTCTTTATTGTCTTTGCATGTTACCAAACAACGCGATCACTCACAAAATTACAAACGCAGCGTTTGAAGGCAAACACATATCGATAAAATGTATTATTATTAGTATTATTATTATTATCGTTACATTTTTTAACATTTTACAAACACAGTCCCAGGACCTGATTTTTTTCTCAATGGTGTCCCAGCCACACCGTTGATCCATTGACCTTCCTCCCATTAAACCAACCGAGTCTCCATCACGCCACTCCGGCGGCTGCTCGGCTGTCCTTTGCACTTGCAGGACTCCATGTATCAGACCGTCTCCACGCCGCTGAGCCACACATCAGATAAAATGCTTAAACAATTACTGTCTTATCTGCTGTTGCGGGAGAAGAGCTCGTGGCCTCATTACCGCCAGATTATGGCGAGAAACGGGGGGGGGGGGGCGGCGACGCAGAGCGGGGAGCGAGCGTGGCCGGTCCTCCGGGCCCGCAGGTGACACTAACTGCATTACAGTTAGTGTTAGCGTTGATGAGCGTAATGATAGTCCGGCGGGCTCGGCTACTCTCACTGCCTGCCTTCATTTAGTGGTCGGAGAAAAACCAACAAAGACAAAAAGAGGAAATAATTTGTGGCTGGACGAGTTAAATGGTGCCGCGAGGCTTCGGTCTCTCGTTCTGTCAACTGAACGTACAAATCTGGAAAAAGGCTTCAACTTCAAAGGTCAAGTGTGTAATATTTTGAGACTTTGAAGAAGAAACAGCCACATCAAACGTTTACATTTTAGAGTGCAGCGTCTTTCAGTCTCTCTTCCCTCCTGAGCTTGCCAGTGAACTACGGTGGCCGGCGTATGTATATTCTTTTGTATGTGAGAACCGTTCTGAGCGTAGGGAAAACAACTTACTTTTATTGCACCATTGCATAAACTTTATTAATGTATTTGTTGGCATGTTTTATCCAATTTTTACCAGTATAAAAATCATAAATCAAGCCAAATTTTACACACCGGATCCTTAAAATACTGATTTTAATCCAGAGTGTTTTGAAAGAGGTGAAACACAGAAACTGGCTGAATGCAACTGTTTGCGTCTGTCACCCTTAAATGGTGATACTGGGCAAATACAAGATTATAAACCCAGTGTAGTCTTTGTACTGTCACACAGACAAACACACGCACACACACACACGGTTCCTCCGGCGCTCGGCTGCTCCTCCTGTTGACGTTGCAGGCGACGGCTGCAGCTCCACCAGAGGTTGTCGGTGGGCGGCTGTCAGAATGCGGCCTGACAGCTGTTGACTCGCCCGGTGGCGTCATTATTTATCTCCGCCGTCAGGATTTAGCATCGCTGCTCAGCGGCACCGACCTCACGTAACCCCCCCGGATGGAGGATTGTCAGCCTGCACTGGAATGATTTGGTTTGGTCACCGGGAGGCGTTTGAGTGACAGAAAGTTAACTTTTTGAAAAGTTGATTGAGGAAATGTTAACCACAGGCCCAGAGACAGATCAGGAAGGAGAGCCGAGCAGTACCAGGGTAGCTCGTTAAAAGGAGCAGGAGAAAAACGAAAGGTGTCTCAGAACCCCGGAGAGCTCACACTGTTTTTGAAAGTGAATGTTTTGGCTAAATAAAGATCCTGAATATTTGACTTGCCTGTCCTCCACATTTCAAAGATGCACATTAGCCTCTTTGGCGGCTATTAATTATCTGTAGGTGTGAACGTTTATGGTTGACTTGTCCAGGGTGTAACTCCGCCTTTACTCCAAGGAAGCTGATTGGCTGCAGAGACCCTGAGCGCCTGATAAGTGGTGACAGAAAATAGCCAGATGGATGTTTTGCATCTGCTGATCGGTACATCTAATATTTAGGCCTGCATTTTATTTGTTGAGTGTATTTAACTTAACAACAGAAATATACAGTGTTCACTCGCTGGGAAACGGGTTGAAAAAAGAACGTAAAATCTCAGCATGTCCAAAATTAGCTGGGAAAAAAAAGAATTAAGAATTCATTCCATTTTGCTTTTCACTGGGGCGACTGTTCTGCGATAGCTTGTGGAGAAAGAGGGTAAGAATGAAATATCTCAATGGTTTGAACATGTCTGAATGACGACATACCCCTCACAATCTTTTGAAAGTGAGGGTTCATGACTCAGACGACTGAAACTCACTGGAGCGACTGTCTGTTCTCTGATCAGCCTCCGCTGTTGCCTGATATTGTCTTTTCTCTCCCTCCTCCTCCTCCTCCCCCCCGCAGACCATGCTGACTGCCATCTCCATGAGTGCCATCGCTACCAACGGAGTGGTGCCAGGTGGGTGAGCAGACGCCGGCGCCCGCCGCGCACTCGTCGCCGCTTGAGTCTAAAAATGTCCTCCCTCCACCCAAATTGCTTTTTGGCGCGTCGCACTCCGCCACAGCTTGACGTCGCGCGGCGAACATTAAGAGCCGGAGTCTGTCTGGGAGCGACCGCGTCAACTTTAACTTTGTCTGTTTACACAAAATACCAGCAGCAGCCAGACAACAGCAACTGACAGAACCAGCATTTTGTGCGTTACTGCCACCTTCTGGACTGGAGTGTGCGGCAGCACTGCCTACACGTCTAGAGTAAATTCTGTTCATAATTCCCATGTTTTGCAAAAATCTAAATATAGCCCTGTGTCCGACATCTCCTGAATTCTCCCATAAAAAAAAAATACCATTATTTTCTAAAGTTGGTCGTTTCGACCTGATGCGGCGTGGCTGCGTTTTCTACACACTTCCTGGTTTGTGTCACAGTGACAGCCTGCGTCCCTGGTGTCCTCCGTGCGTGCAGCGGGGGTCGGAGCAAATTACAGGCTTGCCGGGAAACATGGAAGTGCGGACGCCTCCGTGCCGCCGCAAATTGATGATTACAATCTGTTTGTTTACGCCAGGCCCCTTTATTTGCGCACGTCTGTAAATACGAGAGCCGGCGAAACACAGAGAAGAAGGACAACGTAACTTTGGGTTCAGAGCCGGCGGTCGTTTCTCGTAGCCTCGTGGAATTTGCGATTGCACAGGAAGGCGTCCAATGGTGTCCATCCCTCAGTTGTCGCAACTTTAATGACATCAGGAAGGCAAAGTTGAAATTGAAATTTTTGATTGAAAAAAATTTTCTTAATTTTTCGCTGCTATTGTACTCGTTGTGGATGTAACAATTTTCTGACTTTGGATTCATTTTAATTTTGACATTTGAAAAACAACGTTGTGTTTCTATGTGTGTGTGTGTGTGTGTGTGTGTGTGTGTGCGCACAGCTGGAGGCTCCTACTACATGATCTCCCGTTCCCTGGGCCCTGAGTTTGGCGGAGCAGTGGGGATCTGCTTCTACCTGGGGACCACGTACGCAGGAGCCATGTACATCCTGGGGGCCATCGAGCTCCTCCTGGTGAGCAACACACCTCCCCGCCTAGGCACGCTCGTTATTATTTAAAGGTCGGCAGAGCCGGCAGACATTGTTTACCGCGTACGGCCACCAGGGGCCACGATGCCACTTTGTCTTCAGCCGCCGCCCCGAAAACTTTCCTCTTTCACCCTTTCAATTTGTATTTTTTATACATCGGTGCAAAATTATACAACCTGTTGTGCATATAGCCTAGCTTTGATCTCTAAGCTGGTGTTGCACTTGGTTTGAGCTGACGTTATAGGTTTTCAATCTCACGGTGATCGGCCGCAAAAGGCCGCGCTCAAGAAAACATCGTCAGCATACAAGCTGAAGTGCTAACAGGTCCAAGTTTCGGGAATGTGTTTTATCGGAAACTGCTGCCCAAATTGTAAAGTTGTGCTCAGAAATGTTGAATGAACACATGATTTACTTCCTTGGATGCCGAGGACCAGCTAGCTAGTGCCACGTTTGCTGTTGTTAGCCATCGCACGCTGGTGGATTTCAGGTTCCATTCATTTCCCTGCAGCGTGCCTCAGTGGCATCCTCTCAGCTTCTTTATATTTTATATTGTATAAACTAGAAAACTGTTCAATTTTTGTGTTTATAGTTTTTATATTCATAGTTAAAACTTCCACAATTACTAATGGGCATGTGTGAAAAAAACTAACTTTTGCCCCACAGGCAAATGTTTCGAAATATTCACATAAGTTGTTCTAGTTATGCGTTTGGATTTTCACCAGCCGACCTTGTCTGATGTCTTATGTTCAGAAGATAGAAGGACACTGGGGTAGCTTGACACATATGAGAAATAATAACTGTATGAGAACAAAAAAAGCACAGGTGCGAAGACGACAGCTGGACAGCTGTCAGGACACAAAAAACAATTTGATCCTGACAAGTGCTTCCATCCTGATGTGCGAACAGGAGAAAACTGTCATCTCTCACTCAGCCCCGCCTCCCAACTCCGCTAGTTCCACCTCAGCCGTGAGGTCCGAATGGAAAATTACGAGATAGAATCTCGGTTCGGGGAGATGATGGTGACTGCTCAAATTTCGGCCTTTCTCTTCCCGGCAGCATTCGCACTCGGAGGATTTTTGCCCGGAGCGATAACAGAGTAACAGCGGCGTGGCCGCCGCCGCCGCCGCCACTGTAAATGGCCTCCTGAGCAAATTATGTTGGTCGGACAGTGAAGATTCGGTTCCCGGATAAACTGGGGCCAATATTTGAAAAGGTTCAGCGGTCCAGGTTGAGGCGAGATGCCAGCAGCAGCAGTAAACAACCTGTCTGTGATGTCACAGATGCTGAGGAAGTAGCTGCTTCCTCTCATGCTTGTGTCTTGCTGCATTATATGATGCTAACCAGCGTTGAATGTGGCTACATTTAAATAATATATATATATATATATATATATATACAGTATATATGCGTGTCATATATATGTATATTACGGATGCACATTGCTGCCAGGCTAGAAAAAAAACAGTATCACAATATAATGTGAGAATTATCATGTAAAAACGTGAAACCTTCACGAAATAACGTGATAGTTTGTAGTGGTAGTAGTAGTAGTAGTAGTAGTAGCAGTGTGTGGGTATACATATATATTTGTATATACACATATATATGCATGCATATATATACATATGCATGTTACATGTGTTATTGCCACAAAATAAAGTTTGAGAATGTTTTGGGGGGTTTGCAGTCGAGCTGTTGTTTAGCTGCAGCAGTTTTGGATGCTCTTCATTTAAGAGGCTGCAGATGAAAGCTGGAAGACGCGAGTCGCAGTAGCGCTAGCGTTTACTCGGAAAGATAAAAGAAAGGAACATGCGCGCAACTTCTCCGACGTTAGACCTTGTAAAAATTAGGTCACGCCTCCGGTTGGCTGCCGTCCCGGCTCCGTGCTGCGACTCTTCCAACGTGAATCCGGAGCAGATTAAACGAAACACGGAGATCTTTCATCTCCGCCGTCGTCGTTTCTCTTCCTCTTCTCCTCCTTCTCCTCCTCCTCCTCCTCCTCTGCCTCTGCCTCTTTCTTCCCCTCTTTCTCCACTGCCGTTGCCCTTGCTGCACGGCATGCTGGGTAATTATGCGAAGACTGCATTAGCGAGTTGATGAAGACACCAGCGGAGTAACGAGTTCGCTCTTAGAAAAAAAAATAAAAAAGCTTGCATCATCTCCCTGGTCCGCCCTTATCAACAAAAACCTGTGTGCATGTGCGCGCGTTCGTGTGTGCGTGTGTGTGTGTGTGTGTGTGTGTGTGTGCGTGTGTTTAATTCCCCCATTATTTTCCTCCTGGATGCCTCTAATGGATATAGTGGGTTTGATGGTTCCTAGAGGTTAATTCTGTCTTCTGGGTCAACTCTGGCTTAGTTTTCCATTGTAAAATAACAATCCCTGCAGAATTGCAGCGAGCGGATCTGGAGAAGGCTGATTTGAATTTGTTTCATCCTTCCACCCGAGCCAAGAACACAAACTGCCGCCGCCGCCGCCGCCACTGCAGCTATTTTAGGAAGCACGAGCGGTTCGCAGCGATTTGTTTGCCCGGTGATACGCCGCCGTTCTCAGCCACTCGATTCAGCTTCTCCAGCCAAACGGCCGTAACGTGCCATGACTCCCCACTGGCTCTTCCCAGTTCACTTTTTTTTTTCACCCCCTCCCCTCTTCATGCTGATAAAACCGCTCCGAGTGGAAACCGAATGACTCTTTGAAAAAGAGACAGAGAGATTCCCGGCACTTATGTAACAGCCCGGGCGTGATTCATCCCAAGCTGATGACAGATACTGACGGGCTAATTAGGGGTTTAGCGTTTTTATATACGATTGGACTATTCGCGGCTCAGCCTGTAGTAAAAGTGTAACAATAATAATGGCAGGACTTCTCAAACGTGCTCTTTTTAGTCGAGCCGAGCAGAATTAGCGCGCCGTCGTCGCTGCTGCGAGGAGCTCCGGCTGCAGGGAGGGGCTGCTAATGTGAGCCACGTGTGTTTTCACACTTCACACTGAGTTGTCCTTTTTACTCACCTCATGAGTTTCTCACCTCTAATTTTTAAATTATATTTCACCTGTTTTTTTCATCAAATCTTCACGCATGGTGCTTTTTTTTCAATTAAACAGGGACACTGGTGGAGATGCGGCAGGAAGCCTCTGACCTGGAATGCGAAGGTTTCAGATCCTCCCACAGTCTTTCAGCCAGTGGGGGGGGGGGGGGGGGGCAGAGCGGGTCGCTGAGACCCAAATCGCATTCTTCCATTAGCGTGCTTAAATGCATCACTCCTCGCGCTTTTACACACCTGCTGTGTGTTGTGCTTTTTGCACTTACAGGAAGTGACAATGGGGTTTTTTTTTGGTAGCCTTGTGGAGATTCTAGTTGAGATTCTTCGACTACTTTTTCAAAGGAAAATTACGCAGCAGCGACAGCATCAGTTTTTATCACTTTATATTAAAACAGACGACACGGAAATATCACCCTAATACTAGCTGTAGCCCCTAGCGTGTTGGCTAGCTGGCGTCGCAGATGTAATATCACAAGTGATGGCGACATGCTGCATGGCGCCATCTTCTCTTGGCTTCCGAATTACTTCCACATTACACGGCCCAGAGAGCAAGCGCAGTCGTGTCACTTCCCATCATGCCTCTGTAACTCCCACGATGCGTAATAAAGTATCAACCAATCAGAACGCGCCGAGACACACGCACGCAGTCGTGGTGTCACACTCTGAGACTTTTCTGGGGATTTTCTGGCCTTAAGAACATTTTTAGAATTGAGTCCATGACTTAAAAATCATTCATTCATCTTCTATACCCGCTTATTCCTATTCAGGGTCACGGGGGTCTGCTGGAGCCTCTCCCAGCTGTCTTAGAGCGAAGGCAGGGTGACACCCTGGACAAGTCGCCAGGTCATCGCAGGGCCACATAGAAACAGACAACCATTCACACTCACATGCACACCTACGGACAATTTAGAGTGTTCAATTAACCTCACGTGCATGTTTTTGGACTGTGGGAGGAAGCCGGAGAACCTGGAGAGAACCCACGCAGACACAGGGAGAACCCGGAGAGAACCCACGCAGACACGGGGAGAACATGCAAACTCCACACAGAAAGGTCCCAGGCCCGGAATCGAACCCACAACCTTCTTGCTGTGAGGCGGCAGCGCTAACCACTGCGCCACCGTGTCGCCCTGACTTAAAAATATCCAATAAAAAAATTGCTATAATCAAAAAAAAAAACAGGTTTGGCCCGAATGGGATTTTTGGCAGCAGTACTTCGAATGGCCACTGGAAAAAGTTGGCGCGTAGTCTAATTGAATTGGAGATCTGATATCCAAATCTAATAATACATCCATGGCTAATATGCCAGTGTGGTTACAAGGGTCCTGCTACATCACCAAGACGCCATATGTTGAATGTGTAAAGTGTTTATTGTTCAATGCTCAATTTTGTTGGGACTTTCATTTTGACACACTTCTTAATGTGAGCACAGCGTGCAAGTATCTGCAGAGAACATAGGAAGAACTCAACCCAGAGTCGGGGGATTTGGAACTTAGCTCACAATATTTCACAAACAACTATTAACTAAACTGAAACAAAACGAAACAAAAAAACGCTAATATGTCTTTGAAACTATGTTGGACCATGTGAAAAGCGCTCCACCGTGCTAAGCTAACCGAGAGGGGAAAAAAAACAAACCCTTCTGTCCCTCAGATCTACATCGTTCCCAAAGCGGCCATCTTCCCCCTGGAGGGCCTGGAGGGGGCCGAGGCCGAGGCGGCGCTGCTGAACAACATGCGCGTGTACGGCACCATCCTGCTGACCTCCATGGCCACCGTGGTGTTTGTCGGCGTCAAGTACGTCAACAAGCTGGCGCTGGTCTTCCTGGCCTGCGTCATCCTCTCCATCCTGGCCGTGTACGCCGGCGTCATCAAGACCGCCGTCGACCCGCCAGTGTTCCCGTGAGTAGAGGGAGAGTGAGGAGGGCAGGAGGTGTGGCTTCATTGGTTCAAAGAAGAAGAAAACTTTTGTGTTTACAATTAAGAAAATGAATTCTAATAGTTGCTCTTATTGAAACAGTTGATATGGTGGCTGTAAATAATTAATATTGAGTGGGAACATTTATTATTGTTATTAGTTGCTGTAGTTGTAGTAGTATGACTTCCATTATATAAATACACAAATATTAAATTAGAATTTTTTTTTTTTCTTGTGAGACATTTTGGGGAATTTGCTGTTGATAAATAAAAGGTGGCCTGAATTCTCCATAAAGAGTAAAAAACAAATGACAGAATTAACTTGTGCAAGTGGGCCACTGCTCGCATTAGCTCTCTGCTTTTTTCCTCGTTTTTTGTGGCAAATCTAAATTTATCCCAATCCCGTTTCCTCTTGAAACGCATTGCTCTGGTTGCTGCTTCAAATTGAAAAAACTTCTTCTTCTCTTCCCCCCCTCCCCCTCCGCAGCGTGTGCATCCTGGGCAACCGCACGCTGGTGTGGAAGACGTTTGACGTGTGCGCCAAGACCATGGAGTCGGCCAACGGCACCGTCACCACCCAGCTGTGGCGCATGTTCTGCGACTCGCCCTTCCTCAACGCCACCTGCGACAGGTACTTCATGGACAACAACGTGACGGAGGTCCAGGGCATCCCGGGGGTCACCAGCGGAATCCTGGCAGGTCAGTCGAGTCCCCCGCACTCTCTGTAGAGGAAAACGTCTGTTTGAACCAAAGTGATGGAACGTTGTGTTTCTGTAAGAGGAAACAGTTTGTGGAAGAATCTGAACAGAGGAACCAAAGGATCCAAATCAATATTTACACTTACAATTAAATTTTCTCTGATTGTCAAGAAAAATATATGATTATGTAAGACTTTCTGCTTTGTTTGAAGAAGTATTAAAGGGAAATGTACCTAAAGTAGAATGTGACTGTCAGCTTTGGAGGACAGCTGTTTTGTTTTAGAATTATTGTCATCATTATTGTTATTGTTATGAATATTGTGATAGCTATTGTGTTGTTGTGGATGTTCCTCAAGCTCTTTGCAAATGTATTTCTTTGGGTAAATATAAGATTATTATTCTTTCTCCTCCCTTTTCATTCAGGGGTCGGTCGTGTTTGTGTTAGTGTCTAATTGTTTAGTTTGAACTCAATGAATAAAATGATCATTTCAATAAATAAATAAATAAATAAATAACAGAATCTAGTCAGATTGCCATACGTAAACTGGACACTAATCTGATTTGCGACGGATTCCACCTGCAGCTCTCACATCACTGTTGCTCTCATGCAGAGAACCTGTTTGGGACCTACTATGAGAAGGGGGACCTTATTGCCAAAACCAACATGAACTCGATGGAGGAGATCGACGACCCCCTGACCAACGCAAACCGCTACGTGCTGGCTGACATCACCAGCTTCTTCACGCTGCTGGTTGGCATCTACTTCCCCTCTGTGACGGGTGAGCGTCTCCGCGTCTCCTCCTCCGCTCGCCTCTTGTGACAGCTGCTTTGCGGAGTGATGTCGCGACAGTTTTCATTTCCTTGCTCCCTCATCTATTATTTATCAGTTTGCTGGTTCTTATTATCTCCCCAGGGATCATGGCTGGCTCCAACCGCTCTGGAGACCTGCGTGATGCCCAGAAGTCCATCCCCGTAGGAACCATCGCAGCCATCACCACCACCTCCTTAGTCTGTATCCTCTCACCGCTGCCCCCTGCAGGAGGAAAATTGTCATGGAACGGGCCCATTTTAATGCGCACTTAAAAATAGCTTCTTAAAAAGGTTCAGTCACTTATCATAATGTGTGAGTTATTTCAAAGCCCATGCACTGCGTCACGTACATGTTAAATATATTCCCTTGTAATATTTATGCTCCTCAGATTTTTTTTTAATCTTTTTAATAAACTTGTCGGTGTCACTCACCAAGAGGGACTCCAACACTTTTGCAGGAAGCTGTCCAAGCAAATTGCATTTTCAGCCAAGTGACAATATTTGGCAGCACTGGTCCAAAGCTGACAGGACTTCAGCGGACGCGTGACGCTCCACTGACTCCTCAAAAAACACACTGAGTCGGCCAGCAGGGAGTCTGATAATTAAAGGGAAAACCCTTCAGGAAGAATACTAGGGAGGCTTGACTTGACATGACATGAAGTGCAAGTAGTGAAGTTTTGCTTTCATCGGTTCCCGCTCATACTTAAAGCAGCGCTATATCGTTTTTATGATTTGGTTTCAAATTAATTTTTTACATCTCACTGACTCATAATAAGGGAGTATGACACCACTAGCACTGGCATAGCAGGTCTGGCTGCTCTGGTGTAGGACTATATGCCTTTGGTTGCCTGCCCAGCACCAAACAGGCAATGGCAGGGGTGGTTTCCACTGTTTAAAGTTTAAAGATCTGTGGTAAAATTGACCTATAACCGCCCATGTAAAAAAAAAAAAATACACTGCTTTCCTTTAAATAGATCTGTAACAACCCATTATTTACCAGATATATACTTTTAAACAAACAGCTATGAAGGTCTGAAGTAGGTTTTGTCATCTGGCATGCGGGCAACCTTTTCTCATATTCAGTTTCAGACACTGTAATTGTTATAAAAGTTTGAAAGCAAATGTATTTCTCACTGCATTATGCAGACTGGTGTTGCAACACATGTACTCCACAGCAGATCTAATTACAGGTCTCTAAAGCAGCCATGCCCGACGTCTTCTTCGGTTCCTTGGAATAATCAGCTTGGGGTCCAAACTAATGTCATTATGGCTTCTAATTGCATCAGAGGAACTGCCTATAGAGAGTCAGGTTCATAAAACCGAGGTGCGTACGTGGTCATTGATTGCTGAGATATGATCCCTAAACGGAATCGATTGGCGTCCTTCTTTGGCAAACGCTGCTGATGGGGTTATTGGATCATCGAGTGCGTCTTTCAGGCAGGGAGGTTTATGAAGGCCTGTCAGTCAAGTCCTCCCCAAACACAAATGTCCACCGGCTTTCCTTTATCCGTAATCGCCCAGACATGTCCAGCGTGGTGCTGTTTGGTGCCTGCATCGAGGGCGTCGTCCTCAGAGACAAGTGAGTCCACTGGTGGCGTAACGTCGTTAATCACAGTTCAAACGGCGATATTGTGTGTTCCATTAAAAAAAAAAAAACTTTGCGCAATCTTCTCCAGGTTTGGGGAAGGAGTCCACGGGAATTTGGTGATAGGCACGTTGGCCTGGCCGTCGCCGTGGGTGATTGTGATTGGCTCCTTCTTCTCCACCTGCGGAGCGGGACTGCAGAGTTTGACCGGAGCGCCCCGTCTTCTGCAGGCCATCGCCAAAGACAACATCGTGCCTGCTCTGCGGGTCAGTGTCCTCAAGGGCTCACGCTCAAGTTTTCTCTTCCATGAAAGCTGCCAGGTTGATTTTCATCCTGGACGTCAGTGCAACAGCCTCATATGAGGCCTCACATAAAGTAGCATCTTTAGTCCTCTGTTTACAGCACAGCATCAGTTTGAGCTTCCTGAATTATTTTTTTTTTTCCAAAGTTTTGATTCAATTTCAAACGTAAGACATTTGTGCGTCTTCAAGTTGAGTCCCTTATTTTGTTGAAGTATAGCAGGAGTTTTGACAGCAGATGTCACATGACTCAGCGATTTAAAAATCCATCCCTGATAGATGGACAAATAAAACGTCATAAAGGGCTGGAACAACATGTTTCAGCACAAAACCGCTGGAAAATGCTCTATAAGGGCAGTCCATTTACCATTTACCATTTCCAACGTATGTCTTCGTCGTCCGTGCAGATCTTCGGCCACGGGAAGGCCAACGGTGAGCCCACCTGGTCCCTCCTGCTGACGGCCTGCATCTGCGAGACCGGCATCCTCATCGCCTCGCTGGACGCCGTGGCCCCCATCCTCTCCATGTGAGAACCCACACCAGTTGCCGTGCCGTTCCCCCTATGACGCAGCAGCAGTGGGGTTGGGGGAGGGAGGAGAGGGGAGTGAAGGGTTGCGGATGCGTCACCCTCTGAGTGGAGTGTGTCTCTGCCTCTGTGCCCCGCAGGTTTTTCCTGATGTGCTACATGTTCGTCAACTTGGCCTGCGCTCTGCAGACGCTGCTGAGAACCCCGAACTGGAGGCCCCGCTTCAAGTTCTACCACTGGTCAGTTCAGGAGTCGTTGACGCTCGACTGGTGCAAAACACGCCGGCCTCTGTCTTATTGAGCCTCAACCTCAACCCTCCCTTTCCGCTGCAGGACTCTGTCCTTCTTAGGGATGAGCTTGTGTCTCACGCTGATGTTCCTCTGCTCCTGGTACTACGCCATCGTCGCCATGGTGATCGCCAGCTCCATCTACAAGTACATCGAGTTTGCGGGGTGAGTGACTCGCTGCCACTTTTCTGCTTTTTTAAATCCACCCTAAGCTCACAAAGAGCCAAAAACTGAATGTAGCAGCAAACTACAGCCTGGCTGCGTTGACCCCCCAGTCGTTACTTCACGTCACGTTATGTCACGACTTGCTGCTGGTTGTAGAGACTGAACCTGAACTCTGCTCAATGTTTTCCCGACTGCCAAGCAAAATTGAAGCTGGTATTTATATCATTGATATGATACAGCTTGATTTTTTTTTTTTTTTTTACCAAAGCTTGGCCTGTGCAAGAAAAAAAGACACAAGTGGGAGAAAAAGTCTGTTTGAGGTTATGGCTACAAAACGTGAGAAAACACAGAAAAACATAGCACTCTATTCTGGAAATAGATACAATTGTCAAAGGCAGCAACAGGCATGTAAAATGTAATCAGATTATCAACAAACAGCCTTTTACTTTCAGTGTACAGTTTTACAGTTTTCTATTAAATGGAAGATCATGATGCACAAAACAAAATGGCAAAAAACAAAAAACAAAAAAACATTCCAACATCACAAACTGCGTCACTGCCCCTATGAAACAGGTTTTTTTTTTTTTTTTCCCATTTTCCATCCTGATGAGTGAGTTGGGTGAGCTCCACTGGCTTGTGATGAAAAAAACAGTGGCATTGACACTGTGCAATACACCTGGTTCCGGTATGTGAGTAAGAAGGAGCCGGGCAGGCAACCGTGGCTATATATGCCTATACAAGGCCATGTGGTGGCGCTGTGTCAGTGGGAGGAGTGTCAACCTGCCCATTACAAGTCTGTGGATCATAAATCTGGTTGATTTTGAAACTTTCACGCCAAGGTACAAAAACTCCCCAGTGCTGCTTTCATTTTTTTTTTTTTTAACATTGAACATCCGATTTTTGCAGATGAAACGTAGCATAGAAAACATTTCTTGCTGGAAATGACTTGTGAAAATGAAACTGTCATAAGTCAACGGAGTCTCGACCCCGGAGGGGGCCTCATCTGCCCCGAGCAGAAGACTGATGAAACTGCGATGACTCTGCAGAGAGGCTGCAAGTAACAGCAGCACGGACAAATGAAAGGGAAAGAAACATGGCCAGACTTCAGTTAATGTTCCGGATGATCCAGGTGTAAAAATCCAGATGAAATCTAAAAATTTCAATTGGACATAAATATCGCCACGTTCAAAGCCCCTGTGGGCCCTCGTGTGTAGCCCAGCCAGGCTTGTAATGCGGTGGCGCGGGCCGACACACACCCAGTCCCTGTGGTGAGTGACACATGTTAACTTGACATTTACCAGCGATGCCTAATCCTCCGTCACATCGCATCGCGTCACGTCGGGCCGCGCGCTCGGCTGCGTTCGGGGGTCTGAGGAGGACTGAGACGACCGATCCGATCCCGAGCGTCGCTGACTGCCGCTTGTGTGTGTTGCAGTGCGGAGAAGGAGTGGGGAGACGGGATCCGCGGTCTGTCCCTGAGCGCCGCCCGCTACGCCCTGATGCGGCTGGAGGAGGGACCCCCGCACACCAAGAACTGGCGGTAAGTCGCCCCCTTGTTGGGTTTTTTTGTGCTCCCACCTATTAGGACACCCAGACATACAAAGAATATTAATATTATTTCTAATATTACACATAATATTACTCGCTGCATCCTTCTGATTTTTTTTTTTTGTTAAGAAAAGCACAGGTAATGAACCTGAAAGCATGAAAACAATGGTTAGCATATATAAAAACCCCATGTAAATCTAAACTACCATCTAAACTTTCATAACCATAATATTATTTATATTAAATATACCTTAAATATATAGTAAATACATTTTATATTAAATACACATTTAGGTAATTAATTCAATAATAAAGTTAATAATAATATAACTTTTACTTTTAGAATATGCATACATAGAATCGACTATTCTTACGAACCAAGCTAACGAGCTAGCTAACGGCTAACGGGCCTGGCCCACTTCCTGCCATTCCCCTCATCACAGCCGACAAGCAACAGCGACACGTGTTGAATTCCTGTTAGCGCCTCGGCCCGTCACGCCGCGTGATCCCCGTCTCTCTTTATCGCTCTGCCACTTCCTAGTCAACACTCTCCCGCTGCTGCATGTCTGTCCTTGCGCCGTGTTTTCTGTCTTTTTTTTCTTTTTTTTTTTCTTCTTCAGCCGCAGTTTTTTTTTTGTTTGTTTCTCTTCCCTCCCTTCAGGCCCCAGTTGTTGGTGCTGGTCAGCACGGACGGCGAGCAGAACGTGGAGCAGCCTCGCCTCTTCTCTCTCACCAACCAGCTGAAGGCCGGCAAAGGTCTGACCATCGTTGGCACGGCTCTGGAGGGCACCTACCTGGCCAACCACGAGCAGGTGCAGCGCGCCGAGCAGGTAGGTGGCGCCGGAGCAGCAGTGGAGTGGGAAGTCCTCTGTGGGAGGAGACGACATCTCACAGCAAACTACATCACAAAACACATAACGTGTTCTTCAATTCCAACGTGAAGAACCACATTTTCGGCACTAACCCTAACATGAGATTCCAGCGTGTGTCTGTGTCCCTCCTGCTCAGAGCTGTGATTCTCTGCCTCTGTCTAGGCGCTGCGTAAACTGATGGAGACGGAGAAGGTGAAGGGCTTCTGTCAGGTGACCGTCTCCTCCAACCTGCGTGACGCCACCTCCCACCTGCTCCAGGTCAGCGGGCTCGGAGGCCTGAAACACAACGCCGTGCTGGTGTCCTGGCCGCGCAACTGGAAGCAGGGCGACGAGCACCAGACCTGCAGGAACTTCATCGGTCTGTCAACATCCCAGGAAAAAAAAAAACAAACAAAAAAAACCATTCCTTTAGCTTAAAGAACTCAAAATGAACTAAGAACTTAACACCGATATGTCAACAGGGAGGGTCTGGTGACATTTTCATTTCATCCTTAATAGAGCAACAATTAACTGTTGATGAACACAAAAGGCCTTCATTTTGCTTGCATGGTGTCACACAACTGTGCAGAAGACTTTTGAAACTTCAACTTTAACACCATGTTTCCAGTGAAGACATCCAGTGTCGCCTCCCAGAATGGACCTGCGCTAATGGCAGCTCTCAGAAGTTCAGCTAGCTTGTAAACTAACTGTCTAATCCATGGAACAATTCCTGAGTTTCACAGAGGAGAAGAGTTCCATTCAACTCGCCAAGAGCTGCGTTACTTTCAGATTTGCCAGATTGGTGGCATGTAAGTTAAGCTTGGGCAATATCCAAGATTCAATATCTCGATATTGTCCGAGATAAATATCGCGATAGACGATATTAACCTGTGATTAATATGTAGCTTTAACCTTATAACCAACGGCTGAGACGTTGATGTATTGAGACGTTA
Organism: Nelusetta ayraudi; assembly: GCF_046127955.1. Taxonomy (NCBI): domain Eukaryota; kingdom Metazoa; phylum Chordata; class Actinopteri; order Tetraodontiformes; family Monacanthidae; genus Nelusetta; species Nelusetta ayraudi. Next base: position 5,835,712 of record NW_027466067.1, on the reverse strand, counting down.
TTGCTTTAGCTGTACTTTGTACGCAACACTTCAGAACTCCAGAATGGTTACATGGCCCGACAGATATCACCAGTCTCCACCACTATAGTGATGAGTCATAAATGGGGGAAATTCTGAGAGAAGGAAGGGAGTTTTCTCCAGGCCCGTTGTCTGAATGTGTCATAGTTAAAGACACCATGCAACATGTTACACAGTCATCACCATGGCTGCATTCCGTGTAAAGAACGAGATGACTGACAGCCGGGTGGGTGGTGTTCCGCAGAGCTGGTCAGAGAAACCACCACGGCTCACCTGGCCCTGCTCGTCCCCAAGAACATCTCCGCCTTCCCGTCCAACGGAGAGCGCTTCACCGAGGGCCACATTGACGTGTGGTGGATCGTCCACGATGGAGGCATGCTGATGCTGCTGCCCTTCCTCCTCCGCCAGCACAAGGTAGAGAGAGAGCAGCACCTGAAGGACGAGGAGCAAAGAGTCAAAATAAAATATTTAATGTTTGAGGGTCGCTGCTGTTTCCTGTCTGCTTGTTTGTTTGTTTGTTTTTTATCTTTGTTATGCATCGTCAGAGCTAACAATGCTAAAAACGTGATTAAAGGAGGAGATAACTTAGCAGCGATGTTTTGTGCTGCTCAGGTCTGGAGGAAGTGCAAGATGCGCATCTTCACCGTGGCCCAGTTGGACGACAACAGCATCCAGATGAAGAAAGACCTGACCACGTTCCTCTATCACCTCCGTATTGACGCCATGGTGGAAGTTGTAGAAATGGTAACTTTTGCTTTGATTTTGTGGGCCAAAAAAATTTTTTAAAAAAAGTACAATAACATCACGTTATTGGTGGTCACCTGGACCACTAATCGTGGGACCATTTTGGGTCAGAGTCACGACAAGCAGACTGTGTTTCCCTGCGGTCGCCAACTGCTTGAGGCGTCCCGGAGGTCCAGCCCTTCTCTTCCAATCACCCCGTGTCCGTCCGTGTCTCTTGTGTCGCAGCACGACAGCGACATCTCGGCCTACACCTACGAGAAGACCCTGGTGATGGAACAGCGGTCGCAGATGCTCAAGCAGATCAACCTGACCAAGAACGAGCGCGAGAGGGAGGTAAGCGACGGCCTTCGTTCACGTCAAGGAACCCCGGGAAGAAAAAAAAAAAACAGACACGCGTTTTGTTGACTGGGCCTGACTCGACGTGACCCGCGAGTCCCGACGGACAAAAGCACATCTGCGGTTAAGTCGCAGCTGTGGGGGGAAAAAAATATATATACTGTATATTCGCCCTTTGAGATCAGTGGGAAAGAGCAGGATGTTGTTTTGACGGAGGGTATCGATCTCAGCATTAAACCACTGTTATCTCCCCCCCGATGCCTTTGTTGAATTTAAAGATTACCCGACGCAGTTGCAACTTTGTAGGAATTATCTCCACGGTTTTATTTTCCATGTCCGCGCGTCTTTGCCGTCGTGCGACACAGATTTAAACAAATAAATAAGCGCTCCGTAATCTCAATGATCTCGCTCCCCTGCCGTGCCTTCGACAGATCCAAAGCATCACCGATTCATCCCGCGGCTCCATCCGCCGCAAGAACCCAGCCGCCGTGACCACGCAGCTGAGCGTGACCGAGGAGCCGCCGGCAGCCAGCAAGGAGGAGAAGCCCGAGGAGGAGGTGGGGCGGCCGTTAGCTCAGCTTTTACACGTGCAAAGTTGATTTGATGGAGATGTATAAAGTAACTGTAAATCCATAGCTGCTCAGAGATCAGCTGGTACATCAGAAATCACAGATTAAAATAAGGGGTAACATTATTGAATAATTTGCAATGTTGTTACCAGCCACTAGATGGCGGTAAATCTAACGGACTGCACCTTTAATAGGAGCTACAGCGCAGAGAGGCAGTTACCTGGCATTACCTTTTCAGAAAAAATGTCAATTTTTTTTTTAAATATAATTTTAAAGGTCTGAGGCAGCTGCCACGTATCCTTCCGACACGTCAGTGAATGCGGTGACACAAAAAAAGCACGACAACCCAGCATGAGAAAATACTTTTTCACTTTTTATTCTAACAGTTATTGTATTGTAAGCTCTTTTTCATTTTACAAACCTCGATTCAAGTAATGAGGAAAACTGTTTTCCATCTGTTATAAAGCTTTTGATTTTGAATCTTGCTATGTTCCAGATGTTCTTAATCAAGTGTTGTCCCCGCAGACAAGTGCAACTGTATTTGGACATCACGTCATGTGTCCAGAGTGCGAAGCTCCCTAACTCACACTTCTCCTCCCTCCCCCCTCCCCCCCCCCCCCCCCTCCCTCGAACACTGTGACTCTACCTGCATTCCTACATTTTTCCCACCTCAACCGCGACTCTTTTTTTCTACCTGTCCTGTTTAACGTGCGTGTGGATCCACATCCGTCCTCCTCTTCTCCTCCTGTCTCATAGTCAAAGTCGGCCTCTTCCCCTGTCTCCACCCCCGCGCAGGTCCAGCTCATCCACGACAACACCACCCCGGCCAGCCCCGCCACCCCGGCCACCCCGCTCACCCCCGGGGAGGCGGCTCAGAGCCCCGGCGAGCAGGTCCAGATGACCTGGACCGAGAAGTGCGACGGCGAGCCGGCCAAGCCGCCCGGCGCTGCCGCACCGCAGGGCATCAAGGACATCAAGGACATCTTCAACATGAAGCCGTGAGTTCCCACCCACCCGACTCCTTAATGCTCATTTAACCCTCAGCCGCGGTAGAAGCAGCTCGCCGGTTGGTTTCCTTCCCGACTATGAATAAAGATCCTCAGGCCTCTTCACCGAGAGATTTTTTTTATCTTTTTTTTTTTTTTGAAATGTCAGATTACATTCCCTCTTTCCCCGTAAAAAAACAAACAAAAAAAAAAAACGCATTCACAGCTGAGTGCTGATAACGGTGTGTCTCTCTCCTTGCCATGCTGCAGCGAGTGGGAGAACCTGTGAGTATTGAAGTTCCTATCAACCTCCTTCAGTCCATTCACATTTCATTCCCACCCGGGTGGCCACGTGCTGCAGATGACCATGGGGGAACACTTGTGTGTGAATGAAAACATCTTGTCACGTCAGCGATGCGTTTAGTGTCACTCCAAACCAAAAACTGCTTTGGTTGGACGTTTTTCTTCTGTTTTGGCTTCGTTCTGTTATTCCTGGGTGGGCTTCTTTGTTTATTTTGTTTTTTTCATTATTTGTTTCTTTCTTGTTTCGTTTTTTTCTGAATTGAATCTGCACTTGTGGCCATTTGAACGCCGCCCCCCCCGCCGCTCTGCTTTGTCTCCTACCCAGGAACCAGTTCAACGTGCGGCGCATGCACACGGCACTCAAGCTCAATGAGGTCATCCTCAAAAAGTCCTCGGAGGCCAAGCTGGTGCTCCTCAACATGCCGGGGCCGCCCAGGAACCGGACAGGTGACGAAAACTGTATCCTTCACTGGGTGGGCAAACTGTTTGACTGGTGCGGCCACAATGCGGTCTAAAATGTGACAGAGGGGCCGGAGCAGGAGCAGATGGATGGAGCGTTTTGGTGACCCACCTCATAGGAGAGAAAAATATATCAGGGGATATGGAGAAAACGTGCTTTAATGTCCATTGAAAATGAACAAAAGAAAAGTTCCAACAAAATCAGTGCCTTTGAAGCCCCACGGTATTTAGCTCTTTATTGAAAAGACTCTTAAAACACAGGAAAAATTATGAAATACTCCTTTTTTTATTACTTCCATACTATTAACATAACTTCTTCAAGTTCGGTGGGCAGGATTAAAAAGCTCAACGGGCCACATATGGCCCCTGGTAGTTTGCCCATGCCCATACCAGCAGAGCATTCTGGGATTTGTGGTACCACATGTGCGGTCTAACAGTGGCGGGCCAGAACCTAGCAGTGGTTTTGTCAAGATAATTAATTTGGAGTTTCACGAAAGGGAAAGAACGCCACCCCGATAGGAGCCTGTTGAAGCCCTGTCCTGCCGTACCGACCATAAAACCCTGGTGCCGAGTGTGTGGAAACCCGGAGCTGTCGTCTGGCTCTCCGGCTCTTGGCTGTCTTTCTTTAACCCCTCCCTCCCCAGACATGGAGTTCCTGGAGGTCCTCACAGAGGGTCTGAACCGGGTCCTCCTGGTCCGCGGAGGCGGCCGCGAGGTCATCACCATCTACTCCTGAAGGAGCGGCCCCTTTCATCAACGCCCCGCCCCTCCCCACCCCCGCCCGGCCATCTCAGCGCTGCTTCATCGCCACTTTCTCATCATCATCATCATCATCATCATCATCATCCCCACCGTCACCATCACTGTGGCTCAGCCCTCTCTCTCGCTCCAAGTAGGATAGCCCCTCCCCCACCCCATCCCCCCTCCCCCCCACCAGTCTACTAACCTGCTGTAGTAACTCGCGTTAGCTCCAGTCACACTGTCAGGGGGCGGCGGGCGGGGAGGTGGAGCTGAGGTGTGAGCGCACATGCATGTGTGTGTGTGTGTGTGTGTGTGTGTGTGTGTGCGTGTGTGTGTGTGTGTGCGTCCGCCTTTGTCTCGATCTCTAAATATTTCTACGCTTTTTGGTTGTTTTTTGTACGGAGGGTAAAAAAAAAAAAAAAAAAAAAAAAGGACAGTTTTGTTTTCTTCTCTAATTTCCAACGTGGCATTTCAGCAGCTTCTGCTCAGAGAGGAACACTGTCTGTCCCAGTGTGTCCCTCCGCCGCCGCCGCCGCCGTCGTCGTGTCGACGGACAGACTTTGCGACGGGACAGAACGAACTGTGGACGCGTGATGATAGCCGACGACGGGCATCCAAAACTTCCGGTAACAAAAATGACGACGACGACGACGACGACGGCGGCGGCGGCAGCGGCAGCAACAATCTCCGACTCTTTAGCATGGCACCCTGGCGTCCGCGCGCCTTTTACTTCTCGCACTTGTTCCTCTGACTGCCGTCACCGTCTGCTCTCGACTCATCTCTCTAGTGGCTGCGCTTATCTCCGCGGCCGCTGATAGTGCCAAAAAAAAAAAGAGAGAAAAAAAAAGAGAAATACTACCGCGAATATAACAATAATAACGATACGAGAAAAAAAAATACAAACCAAGGCTAGCTTAGTGTGTAGAGACTGACACGTAACTAAAACTGTGAATAGTGCATCTCCTCGCAACCCCCCCTCCTCCCTCCCCCCCCCCCCATCACACCCGCTCCCCTCTGCGTGGATCACTGTAAATACTGTACAGGCTCTGACGCGCTGTTCCAGTACGAGTGTTGTACGTCCTGTCAACATCCTCCCTGAACAAGAGAGAGTGAGAGAGAGTGAGAGGAGGCGCACCCCACGCGGGGGGAGGGGATTTTGGGGGGGATTGAGGTTGGGGGGGGTTCAAAAAAAAAAAAATCACTGTTTTTAATAAGTATTTATTTCTATTTATTTATTTATTGGCTGACACCGCCTCCTGTCACAGCAAGCAATCGACGTGACGAGCGCCGCTGCACTGTGCAAACCAGCGACGCGTTTTGTCAGAGCTCATCGTGGAGAAACAAACAAAAACAAAACCTAATCACTGCTAAATGTTATTTTTTCATCTAGAGAACAAATGTGTATTTATGTTTGTAGACAGAACATATATATTGATGCTGATAATTGTGTCGTCACTTTGAGGATTTCCTCTTTTTTTCCCGTTTTTTCAAACTAGTTTGTTAAATGTGCCATATCAGAAGTATTTCTTTTTCAAAAGAAATTAAATTTTTAAAATCTAAAAAGAACAAAGAAAAGTGGACAACTGCAAGATTTGGGTGAGGAGAGATTTAAAAAAAAAAAAAAAAAGAAAAGAAGAATTTGATGTTTGGATCTCCGTAAATGGACACATTTTAAAGTAGACCTGCAAAGGTTTGGTTGACGTACTTCGGGGAGCGTCTGCAGGCGCCAGCAGAGAGGACAAAGGCTTCTGTAGCTGTCCATAAGACTGAACTCTATGCAGTAGACTTACCAGTGAGATTTTATATCCTCTAGATTGGTTTCAGATTTGAGCCGCACGCGTCACACCTCCGTGAGCGAGTCACATTTAGGTTATTGAGAGAGAAAAAAAAACAAAAAAGTGAAGTGCATCTTGGAAGGATTGTGCAATAGTTGAAAATCCGGACTCATGTGATCATGTTATTTATTTTTTTACACATATATTTTCTATATGTAGATTTCGTAAGTCTTTTTGGGGGGATGAAAAAAAAACAACCTCCAGAACCATCTCATTCTGAACCAAGAACAGCTGTCACTTTACGTTTTGGTTTCTTTCCCTCGGAGAAACTGTTTTTTTGGTCATTTGCACTTGTAGTAGAAATATAAATGAATACATATGCATATAAACATGTATATGTATATATATAAATCTATACACACACACAGAGTATATACAATATAGGGAAGCAAAACAAATTAGTTTCTAGACTTATTATGATTATTATTATTATGATTATTATTATGGTTATTATGATTACACAACAGTATTCAATGTTTTAAGTGTTGCTTGAATGTCTGAACATATGTTGTGAATGCTGCTAGTATCAATAGATTTATTTGTACTGTACATAGAGAAAACATTTCAGATCCAGTGGAAAAGGGTAAAGACATACATATCAGTGGCAGTTGCTGGCGGTGACGGGGGAGAGCCGTCCGCTCCGATTGGAACACATTGATGCAATAGTACAAGTGATGGTCGCCCCCCCCCCCCACTTTCTCACTTAAAAAAGGGAGGGAAAAATACCCCATTGATTATCGTTGTCCTAATTCCATTGCTTACAGGGGGATCAATCTTGAGAATAAAATACTGTTATAATTCGAGGCACGTTAGTCAAAAGGAATCGACTGATGTGTTTCGCTGTGAATATTTCTGGTTTATCTGCTAAAAGCGTTTAGGGATTGTTTGGACAAACCTACATTTGAGGTTTTTTCAGATCTTTTCGGGTGCCAAAGGGATGAACAACGGGGGTTTGTTAAGCGCTAACATCGCTTTTTGTTTGTTTTGGTTTTGTTTGTTTTTTTAAGATGATGGCTATTTTGGGATTGTCTCCACAACATTGCCTGCATCAACTGAGCCTTTAAAAAGAAGAAGAAAAAAAGAAACTACTATCTATGTTATGGAAACAGAAAAAAAAAATTTATCTGATCTTTATCGGAGAGATTTATCAGAAATTGAATTTATTTATGGACTTACAGATGTTTTATATATGCTGTTTGCATGGTATTACGTGGCAATATTTGTTTTAGTGGTTTCTATAGTGATGACTTTCATGTGCGAGGTGCAGAGCGGCGTGAAAGCCTGTCAAAAAAACCTCACACACCGGCAGATTTTTGAGAGCTGGCAGGTGCCGGCTGCTCAGTCGGCAAACACGGCTAGACATAAAAAAATATATATATATATATAATATATAAATATATACATATACAAGTCTTTTGCAAAATAAAAAAGAGGAACGGATAAATAAATGAAGAATAATCTATGAGTTCACTATATTGTTACTTGTTCTATTTCAGTCTTGCTCGAGTAGTCCTTCATTACGGGCGTGTGCAAATGAATGGGCCTGACAAAACGGCCATGTCACCTGTAGATACGGATCACTCGGATCGGTCCCGCGCGTGGGAACTCGTGTCGTCTTTCGTCACCTCATTTGAAATGTCTTTTATTTCCTCACACTCCTCTTTTTCCTTTTTTGGTTTTCTTTCTCCGCAAACGCTTTTGCCATCGGGTCTAAACGGACGTTAAAGATCTCCAGACGTGGTGGCTGAGACAGCAAATGCACTTTAACACAAAGTTGGGGCTCGAGGGTGTGTGTGTGTGGGTGGGGGGCCTGGGGGGGTCAGTTTGGGTGAGTGGGGGAGGGGCAGGCTGCTCTGAGCAGACTTTGTCCCACAGCGACCTCTGGAGGCACACCAGTGTATTACCGCCAGCTGTGTGATCCCGACCATACCCTCATCTCCCCTCGACATCCCCATCAGTTTTTGCAGCAGTTCTGAACTGCAAGAATCCACACACCTGGACCTGCTGACCTCGATTTACTGCCAACCAGCCAATCTTTTCTTTGTTTTCTTTGTTTTTTCTTCATGGGGAAAGTATTGATTAAGTATTGATTCGCATGCATCACATCCTGTCCACTCTCCTGTCCAACTTCTGGAAAACACCAACAGCAACCGGTTACGTTTTGTTTTTTTCTTACGTTAAGACTCATCACTCAACCTGTGAGGTTGGTGAGGACTCATTACTCCATTCTGTGACACCCCACCCCCAACCCCCCTCCTCCCTTCCTTTCCCCACCCCTCATTCCGGCCCACCTCTCCCCGCCCCTGTATTTTTAAATGTGTTTGCAGTATAATTCTGGGGGATTGAAAAAAAAAATTGATCAAAGATGAAACTTGCGCTTCCAATTCTGGCAACCGGCTCTGTTTGGATAGCACGAGATGGCCGACTTAGAAACCAGCACGCACGCACACACACACACACACACCCACCCACACACACACACACACACCCAACCCACCAACGCCACCACTCTCTTGCCCTCCCCATCTCTCTCCCCTCAAAAGAAAAAAAAACTGATCCTCGTTTGTATGTTTCGATCAGATCCTTCGCCTGCACAAACTGTAGCATGAGACAAACGTTGCCGGTGATCATCACACAAGTCTCCAATCCTTAAATGGATATTAAGGGCTCTGAAACACATCAGTTACCGGGGTAGAGGAGGCTCTCCCGCTGCAACAACCGAGGGAGACTTTTCCCAATCAGAACATTCAGATTACGACCAAGGAGGGAGGAGGGAGTGGGGGGGGCGCGCAGTCCGCTGGCTGCGGCTACGGTCGACCACGACGGCTGTTAGTTCATTTTCACACACTCGACGTATGCGGGACTCACATGAGGAGAGAAGCCCAAGTATCCATCCGTGCAGTGCGAGCAGAGCCGTGTTCCACTTATGTCGTGTAACTCAGTGCATGCATGCAATTACCCTTGAACAAGGTGTATTGACAATATATTGGGTGTTTGTGGTATAAAAGTATTTCGTTTATATCAGAATATTTTACTTTTCACTTGCTGGGTATGATTTTTTTTCTTTTCCTCTTTCCTTAGGACAGGCCAATTATTGTGTTCAAAATGACTATGGTCATGATGAGAGTCTATTTTCTATGGTGGATTTGGTGACAAGGTCCTCTCATTGTGTCAAACATTATCTGCAGATAAACTGATTACCAAAGTATATCGTTTCAGTTAACTAGAGGTGTGCAAGTGATCGCTCCAGTGAATTAGACACAGACGACTGTTTATTTTTTCACCTAACTGTAGCAAAGAGTCACTTAGCGGATGGTCGCTAGAAATGGGTTAAAATTTTAAAAACACAACTGTGCCAAAGTAGAAACAGGACATTTATTTATTGATAAGGCATTCCTGTTCGAGTGTCCTGGATTGTTTTTTGTTTTGTTTTTTACAAATTGAGTATATTAGAGGTTTTCTAAGAAAAAATGTTTTAAAAGTACAGACGTTGCAGCCCAATGGGCGACGTGTGCGTTGTTTTTTTTTTCAGACAGGCCTATAAAAAAGGGGGAAGATCTTTTTAGGCCAAACTAAGGCCAACAAAGTTCAGAATCTCTAAAGCACAATAACCAATACACATTTAATTTCTTAACCTATATATATAATTTATAAATCATATAATTAGAATGTATAAATAATTACTTCAACATAATTTGTGTGCACAGAAGCCAAAATGAAATGGAAAGTTTACTTCTCCAGCTCTTAGATCAGCTGATCCTGCACTGTTCTCATTCAGAGTGCTTTAGTGGTGAGTCCACGTCACAATTTTAACATTTTGGTTTCTTTTTTTCAAATTGCTGGGGGGGAAAAAAAATGTTGTTATTGTGCTTCAGAGGTCCAAGTAGCAGCTTTTTGTTGCCTTTTGGACAGCAGCCTCATGTCAGACTCCTTCCTTCATTTCTAACGTTTAAAGAAATGCAGAGCCTAATTAGAACAACAGTTGGTTTACAGTGGAGTCAACACTGTCCCGGTTTGTTTTTAATTCACTCGAGCTGTGGGAAACATTGTACGAATGATTGAGAAAAAAAAATGTGATGGGTGTAGATTCTATAAATATAGTTATATATACTTACAGCATACACACAAAGACACACTTATATCAAATTTCAGTACTATGGAATCATGTTTTTTTTTCCTTCATTCAGAACTGTTCATTACTCTTCCTTGATACTGTACCTAGTCTCATGGTGAAGCTGTAGTGTGTTCCTTTAAGTTCTGTGGGAGTGTGTATTTGTATTCATGTGCACTTGTAACCGCTGGGGGAAGGGGTGGGAGGGGCTATGTGTAAATAACTCAAATAACAAGTTAGTGTGGAGGTGTTTCTTTTGTGTCAGTGTAAGTTAAATATTCTAAAATTCAATAAAAAAAAAAACATGTATTATTATCTATTGTGTTTCATGGTACATTTAAAAAGAAGGAAAAGTAGTTTTATCTTACATTTCAAATGCTTATATCTCTATGGCTTCTGGCGATACCCGTTCCATTTTATAGATTTGTCAGCACAAAATGCAATAAACCAATACCATTTTATTAAACAAACTGTCTCTTGGGTATTTAATCGCGTTTGGATTTGACAACAAAGACATTACAAATTGAAATTAAAACAATCTAACAAAAATAGGTGGTAAAAAGGCAAACTGAGAAGTTCCATTTTAATCGCAAATAAACTGGACTTTACATTTTGTAAAATTTACCCTACGCACAGTTGTAATGAAGTTTAGGTGTCGCGGAAAATGGAATTGCAAACTTTTTAGTCGCCCTCAACTAATGTCTCAGTTCGCTCAAATCAACAAAAAAACTCAGTATAAAACAAAAGTTTAAAAACACACTCGACAGCCTATCTATACATAGCTGCAAAATTCACAAAACTGAGGATCGATGTGTTCCTGGCTGACACTGAGATCACATTTTTAGAGAGCAACGATTTTCACCAAAACCGTTAATATTGTTGGGGATACATGGACATAGGTGGGGCCTGGCCCATATCGGGCACTTGCCTGCGGGTTGGCTGCTGAGACACAGCGGCGCCTACCAGGGGCAGAGGTGGTCCACTCTGAATGAGAGTGTCCAGGGCTTTCTGTACGCTGGGGTTGTCAAAGTTGATGCCAGCGGTGGAGGTGGGGTGTCTCTGGACAGGCTGAGCCATTGGCATGCGTCCCGCTGGGGCCATGTAGCCCTGGTTTCCACCAAGAGGAGGGCCCGGCATGGCTTGGCGCGGTGGATTCGTGGAAGGAACCGGAGCCATCGAGCCGTAGGACTGCGTCTGAGGGGCAGCCGGGGCTACCGACGCCCCCGAGCCGCTGTTGAAAAGGCTGAGGATTTTCGCCTGCAGGTCCTGCTGATTGCTGGTGCTGACGCTGGTGCCGGAGCCCGTCGACAGGCCGAGGTGGCCAGTCTGCGGTGCCGGGTGGGAAGGATGAGACATGGGAAGGACCGCGGCTGTGGGTGGCATGTCGGTGTGTGCGGGTGCTACGGGGGCTGGAACGTGGACCCCAGCTGTGAGGGAGACGGACTCAATTAAACTTTGCTTCATTCTTCATTTCTTAAAAGGAACATCTTCACAGATCCTTTGGGGCTTTTCCCACTAGGACCTACTCGTTAGTAGGTACCTGGTACCAGGTACTAAATTAGTATCCGCTTGGTCGGTTTCCAAGCGAGCCAAGAGTATTATGACAACAGAGTGATGGACAGGGACTGATAACACAGAATGATTCCTGAGAGCGTGCATATTTATCTTAAGTGAAGTAGACGAGGGAAGAGACTGGCGAACCAGTGCGGTGGTCAACCGGCGAGGTGCAGATGCTTCTGTGCCTCGTGATGTGTGAAAAGATTCAGAGCAAGACGAAACAACCCACAACGAGATCTATCGGCTCTCCGAGCTGATGGCTGCCCAATGGTACCATCGGACATTAAAAATGTGCCGAATAAAGGTTAATAAAAGTCAAAGGTGATTTTTATAAAACTAATTTAGTATGGCAAAGGTAAAACCCTTGGTTTCCCAAAGTGATCAAAAGTACAATTCTATTGTCTAACAGGTAAACAGAATGTTGACGTTTGCATAAACTTGGCTAACGTGAGATCGGGTCAACTTGACTTGACTTAGCAAAGACCATTTGCTGAGGAAGGCAGGAATCGGATCATTTGTTTTTAACCACCAAAAAAGGTCCTTCAACTCACTTGTGAGAGGTTCTCCAGTTCTCCGTAGCAGACGGGCTCTTTTGTCTTTTAGGTAAGCCATGAAACTGTCCAGTTCATCTGGAGTCACAAACCTTTTGAGAGAGACGAAACATTTCACGCAATCGTTTTTCTTCGAGGCAGTATGAGATCCAAAGGAACGACACGCGGACAATAAATATTTCAAAGTGCAGTGACTTATGTAACCTGTAGTTTGTACTGTGGCTTTTGGAGGTGTACGAATCACAGACAGCCACAGGTCAGTGATCCTTCTTTACCAAGACGGTTGCGAGTCCTTTAAATGTCATACCTGTTTTCCGACAGCAGTGTGACGGTGGTGAGCACAGAGACGGGGTGGGGTTCTCTGTCTGGCTCCCTGAGTAACACGTCGTCGGCCATCTTGGCGGCTTTCCTGGAAATCTCCTCTCGTTCCTTTTCGCGGTTTTCAACTTTGTAGGTGTCATAGTTGTGGGCAACCAGCATCATGGCATCCTGCATTGGCATGTTTCGGTGCTCTACAAAAATAACAGGGGCAAACATTTGATATGCTCTCCACTTACACAACAGCTGCATCCTGTCCTCTTTAATTACCTTGCGGCGTGCCAAACAGGATGTTGACGGTACAGGATCGGTGGACCTGGTGCTGCTGGGTAATGATTATGGCAAAGGGGGTTCGGGCTCGGCCTACGTCCTCCAGTGCCTGGGTCAGAGAGACTTCGGTGTTGAGGAAGATCAGGTCCACCACCATGCCCAAATCGCGGACTTTCCGCCCGACTGTCTCGGCATACTCCCTACAGTTGTTTCAGAAGCAAAAGTGCACGGAAACAAGGAGACACACGGGAGCAGTATGAAATGAAAATATCCCACGTGACAATTTTTTGTCTTCATACAAATACGCCTGTTGTCATAGATCCATCTTTTAAAAAGGACAGTGGACATACTTCTGTGCCTTATTGACGACAATAACGGAGCAGTCGACGGGACGGTCCGTGTCGTAGCGCCGCTGGATTTCCTCATAATACTGCCGGTACAATTCATTGCGTCGACGCTCTTCTGGTCGCGGACGATCGTCTACAGTTAGGAGGATAAAACGGTGGAACCTTGAACCTTCTTTCTTTCTTTCTTTCTCAACCTTCAATCGTTAGTACAATCACGCATTTCTTTTTAACTCTAGGTTCAGAACTGACATAGTTATGCAATTTTCGTACAGAAAGTCAAAAAGAAATCTGAAGTCTTAAGAATGAATACATACCGTCTGGCTCACGACGGCCATTCCAGGGTTCCCTATAAGACTCCCTGTAGGGTTCGTCCTTCCTCCGGTAGTAGTCATCAGGACCGCCCCGATAGTGTCGGTCGTAGTCCTCTCCTCTGTATGGAATGAACTAGTTCAGTTAAAGCAACACTTCAAATGCCTCAGACTCTAAATAATCTTCTGAGCAACGAGTGTCACCTGTGGGATGGCTCCCGTGGGTCATTTCTGAAGTCCTTGTCTCTGCTTTCCGAGCCCCGGTACCGGTAGTCAGGGTCTCGGGAGTGGCCACTCACTCTCGGCTCTCTTCCAGGGTCCCTCCCGTCACGACTGTCACGTCCATCGCGACCATCTCGGGGCTCCCGTCCATCGCGACCAAAATGAGGCGAGCGTGAGCGAGGTCGGTGGTCTTTGCCATCCCCATAACTGTTGTATGGGGCCCTGAGAGAAAAGCGGTCAATTAGTCCAAGGAAGTCGGTGCTCTGCCTGGCAAGAATAGGCTGTGTAGGCTGTGTAGGCTGTGTGTGTGTGTGTGTGTGTGTGTGTGTGTGTGTGTGTGTGTGTGTGTGTGTGTGTGAGAATGACAGTGGCTTCTTCAGTGAAATCAAATTATGACCAAAGCGCAATTAAAATCCATGCGAACGACGCAATCCAGGCGTGACGGAAAACAAATTGGACCACGAAGTGATTCCCATGCACGTCCACACACCGTCCTCTGAAAATGCGTGTCCAGGAATGTAGCACGCAATGAAACCACCTTCATAAAATAGTCTTGTGCGTGCAGTTTCTTGACATGAAGGAACGATGTTCAGTCCATGTTGAGTTCATCGTTTGGGTTTTGTTTACTCAGTAAATCCGTTATAGTATGGAAATAGTACAAGACCTGATTCACCTTTGACATTTGATTCATTTTTTTCCGAGAAATTAAATAGTTTGACTTGAAAAAACAAGTTTTCTTTGTTGTTGTTGTTGTTTTTTTTTTTGAAAAACCAAACATTTTTTAGCTGGCAGCAATGAGTCCATTGCCACATCCGGTAAATTGGATCCACGCAGGTGTTGGGCAAAGGGGGACACACGCCGAGAAACAAGTGAGAGTTTTGTTTTGTAAAATATTTTGCAGCGTACGCTTTTAAGATCTTTTAAGTTAAGAATGCACTTCTATTTTAAAGGATGGAATGCAAAAGCATAATTAAAAAAAAAAAAAAGACAACACCCAGAGCCTAAGCGTGTAAAATCCACAACACAAGAATCTTTGAGACAAAGAAACTAAATCACGTTCAAGTGGCTGTTTTTATTCAGCAGTGACAAGTTGACTCTTCCAAACCACCACGAAACCATTTGACGGTCCACCAACTTCCATCATGAAGGCGCAAATGACAACAGCGGAAAAAAAGCCCTTTTTGTTCGTCATTTATTAGTTACACTAGGACGCCAGAGGCAATGCAAGTTCTTCACATCCATTTGACGTTACTTTACCTTCGAGGAGGACTCTGCTGAATTGGAGGTTTAACTTGTCGTCGCTCCACTGCCATATTTACATCTGAAAATAAATCAATCCAAACGTTGAACATAACAGTGACAGGTGAATTCAGGTTTATGCGTTCAGGGAGAATGGGATCGCCGCGTCAAACAGGATCCGAATGAAAATGAGTCCCAACATCCAGGCTCGAAAATCCAAAGACGAGTCAAAATGCAGAAAATTGAGATGAATCGGCTTCACGAGAAATGATGCGATCAAATTTCCTCTATTGACTTTTCAAAACTAATGACAAAACTGAAAGTGTCTTCTTGAAGCAACATTAGATATCACCAAACAAATCTTGGCTTAAATAGCAGATGTATGTAAGTATATTTAAAGAAAAAACAAAAAAAGGTCTTTCAAAGATATACACTTAAAATTAATGAGTGTTTATTTATTTTCTTGACACAGTACCGTAACATAACGTGTTTATTTCAAAAATGGCATTAAGAGTCTAACTAAAACAAAACATTATAGCATTATTGTGTGTATAGTAGAGGATTTAGCAATTAGAATATGACAGATACCCACTTAACATAACTGCCATTTTAACGGTTTATCAGAGACCACAAAAAACTGAAACAAATCATCATAAAGATGATTTTTTTTTTCCCCCAGCAAAAAAAATGACAATTATTTTAGGTAGGTGATGATATCACTCTCTCCAGAAAAATTGATTTATGGAAAAAAAAAACAACCAACTATTGCCGATGAATTTTTGACGTTTTCAAATAGTCAAACCACGTGATGTCTTTTGAAAAAAAAAATCTCTCTCTCTCTCTCTATATATATATATACATATATATATACACATATAAATATATATGAATATATATATATACACATATAAATATATATAAATATATATAATTATTATTGTTTTTGCCCTTGTCGGTACAGTGTACCAATAACAAAACTAAGTCTTACCTATTTTATACCCTTTATATATTCGACCCTTATATCCCGCCTTTGCAGCTTCAGCTTCTTCAAGGCGCTCAAATTGTACAAATCCAAACCCACGAAACATGGAAACGCCTGTAAAAGGAACATTTTAGGTGGTACAAAAGATAGGTTTAGCGGACATTTTATAAGCCGATATATATATGAACAGCATGGTATGTTAATTTCACATGCTAGCAGCCACAAAGAAGTTAATAGCAACATGGCAAAGGTTGCTTTAGCAGTTTATTACAATTACGGTTATAAATTTTTTATAAAATTTTAAGTCAAGTTTAAGATTACATTTACTGACCAGTAATTTTCCCATATTGGCCGAACATGTCTTCCAAATCTTTCTTTTCCATGTCGGAGGTTGGCAAATTCCCAACAAAAATCCTTCTCTCCAAATCTTTAGGATCATTACTGCTGCAGGTGCGTGTAAAACGCTGAGGTGACGTGCTGCGACTTCTTCTGCGAGACATGACTTGATCCAAGGGTATACGCTTCTCCTTTCTTGTGTATCAAATGCTTGAAAATTTAAATAAGCCTTTAGAAATTGTCGTCCACGGTCCTGAAACAGGTCAGTAAGTTAAGAGGAAAAATCAAATCCCATGGAGAAAAACAAAAATTGCAGTTCAATGTCAAACAGGTGGAAGCAGTCCAACAAAGTCAATGCATCAAGGTGGAAAATTGCAGATTCCTCCAAATTCACAAACGTAAATGGAAATTCAGCATGGAAATTCAGCGATGCAACCAATGTTTGCTTTGGTGCAAAAATGTGAAAGTCTCGTAAGGCAGTTTTTCCGTGAAGCGACGCAGACTGTTTTCAACTATTTGCAAGGATAAATGGATTTTAGTTTCATCCTGAGGGGTTTCATCAGTTTCAAATCACAGCAGTGAATAGAAATGCGGACGGAGAATGAAATTAGGCCGTGCAACACATAACTGTTTTTTTTTTTTGTTTTTTTAACAATGACGGCATTGAGCTTGATGTTGGTGTTATACCTGACGTGAAGTGAGACAACACCTTTTGTTATTTTTATATGCACGACTCATTTAAAAATGGTGGACTTTTGCAAAGCATTTTATCACAACACGGGTCCTGGGGAAGTTTTCAGGTTCCAACAAGTGCAAATGGTTCCACGGATGTGAAAGAACGCATACAGTTTTTTCTTCTTTTACTTCGGTGTTCGAGTATAATGTGGGTTCGGAACTGTTGACGAGCAAGTTAAAAAAATAAATGTTTACATAGTGGATTATGATGCGGCAACGATACGCAAACAGATCCACGCGAAAATGGGATACAAATTAAAATGTCAAACCATCATTTTTTTTTAATACGGTTAAAACGTCGCAAAATTGGAAAATGCCTCCGAAAAATTAAGTAACTAAGGGTTACTGTTTTTGAATTGAAGAAATTCATGAGGTTATACTTTTTAAAGAAAAACATGGATATTTTCAAATGAAAATTGTGGATGGGTGCAAAATAGGATATAAACTGTACATGTAGAAGTTTGCAGTCACAATGCCAATATCTCACAATTAACATTGGAAAGTAGTGTTTTTGTCAGATTATCAAATAGTTGTAAAAAATGAAAAGCTATTTAATAAAATCAATAATTTAAAATGATTGTGCATTTGTCCCAATACAGATGTCAATCTGTTTTACAATCCCACTCTGTACTGAACTAGAACCCATAGCACAAGTTAAAATGATGTATACCATAAACCGCACTCATGAAATATCAGTATTATCAGTATTATCACTAATATAATAATTAATATTATCAGAAATTTCAATAATATTGAATTTTATATATGACAACAGTTTATTTCCATATGTCTATAATATGTTTTATAAAGCAGGGCCTTACATACCTTAACTCAAATCTGAATCTCTCTTGAATCTGTGTCTTCCCAAGTTTCCAATTCCAAATTGTCTTTAAAAAGAAAAAGAAAGAAAAATAAGAGTTAAAAAAATGTCCCACAAATTCAAGCTGTAAAAAAAAAAAAAAATCAGGAAAACTATGCCTTATATGTGATAAGTATGATCATTTTTGTGATTGAAATGACTTTTAAAACTACAGCGTTGGTGTCTTTTTGCTTTTAGTTGCTGGCAATTGAGGTCACACTGCATTTGTTTAATAAATAACCACATCCACTCCACCAAACAAAATAGATGGTGCATTGTATGTACCCTACAGCTGCTTAGGTGGTTGTCTGGGATGTGTACAGCATATTAAGTGCATACATATTGCACATACATACATACATACATACATACATACATGTACTGAACAGCCCTATTGTAAACATTCAAATGTGTTTGGTTAACATTTCATACTATACAGAAAAGTATGAGTAGAAATAAGGTTTGTGCAATGCATTTTCTTCACAACTTCAATATGCCCAGCATGTCTAAACATATTGCAGAGACCTGCTTGGATTTCAGTACATTTTTGTACCGTAAATGATGTGGTGTATCGCATATTCACCCTACGCAATTGGATCTAGCCGTGCGTTCTTCCGAACACATTTTTACAATTTGGCTTTCAGGTTGCAGAGGAAAAACAAAAACATATTCTATTATACAACTAAAGAATATAGTCGCCCCGGTTCGACTTCCATCACTGGTTCGGAGCAAGAGACACATTCCCTCGAAGACCATTACGGTTAGTGCATTAACAATGACGAGAGTGGCTACAAGTAGCAACTGGTTGTGCAATGAAACCGTAGTGTCCGGAACAACACAAGATCGAAAAGTAATAACATCCCCAAGGACATTTAAAAACCAAATTTGCAGACTAGTGACGACCAGTTCCTATCAAACAGCGTACATGGCGTAATGAACACATCTTGACGGTGTACATAACATTTATTTACTCCAAATTCTAATTCTCTCGTTTACCTCTTATTAGCATTAGTAACCAAAAATGATTTGTAACAATTCACCCCCAAACAAAGCGTCGTCTTGGAGAACGATTGTGATGACGAGCTAGCGAGCTAAGCGAGCTAAGCAGCGAAGCTAACGTTCTCAAATGTGTAGCATGAAAACGCTGCTTAAATTGTATGTGCGTCCGCGTGCTGACGGCGCACAATCATTTGTTCGGAACATTCGCAATGAAGGACTCGTAGCATTTTTTTTTTTACTAACCTTTTATTACGTTTACAGCCCCCACAGGCCGCACGTAGCTCGTGTTTTCTCCGCTCTTTCAAAGACGGACCTCTAGCTTGTGTTCCGGTGAAACGTCAACTTCCGTTCGCCGATCCAAAACCGGTGTAGGATAGGTTATATCTATGGGGTAGGTACTACACCGGCCTCTTCGGAGAGTCAACTGTGGCAGAGAGCGCCCCCTGACAAGCTACGCGCGCCCTGCCAAGATTGAGATCGTCACCCACACAGGAGCGGCAATAAATAAATACCTTAAAAATGACGTTTAGTTGTTTTTTTGCTTTTGTTTTGTTTTGTTAATGTCTAATTGTTACTGTCCTTTTTTTTTTGTCTATGAAATATTTTCAGTCGGCCTGTCACAATTCTTATAAATTAGAGAGCAGGAAGTCATCACCAATGTAAATAAGTAATAAACTTATGGACCAATCATCAAGTCAGAAATAAATGTAAAAACGATACTGTACATCAGTTAACAAAGATATCACTTGAGATACTGGTCATGTGGACGTGTAAGGTGTCTGGTGAAATTATCCCTCTATCGCAGTGGTTCTCAAACTTTGTCACGCCCCACCTTGGAGGAACCAAATTTTTAATTTGACGTGGCTGTGTCTTGAGGGGTCCCGATGAACCTGCAAGTGGTCCCATGTCTCCAGGACAAAGTTGACTTTTGACCCCATAGACTTGCATGGCATTAGGGCAGTGGTTCTCAAACTTTCTCTTGTCAGGCCCCACCTTGGAGGAAGAACAATTTTCATCTCCTCCTCACAAAGTGCAGAAAATAGCCACGCTTTCAGGGGTCTTGTTTTGATGAAATTGACCACATCAACAACATCAGTCATGCGACAACATCACACATCCTCTGGCTTTTTCGCTCGCGGCTCGCGCATTAGAGAGAAAGTAGACCAGACACCTCTGAAACGATCGCTGCGCGGCGCGAGCCGGCCGCGGAGGTGCACCCCGCTTCAAGTCTGGCGTGAACGACACCATCGTTCCGCAGCTACTCGCGGAACGACAGTGGCCACTCAAACTCAAAACGTATTAGGAGATCCAAAACAACCTTTCATGCTGTGGCTAGAACAGTGGTTCTCAAACTTTCTCTGTCACGCCCCACCTTGGAGGACGAAGATTTTTCATGCCCCCCCACCCCCCAATTTTGGGGCTAGAAGCCCCAAATTTGACGTGGCTGTGTCCTGAGGGGTCCCGATGAACCTGCAAGTGTTTGGGTCAAAAGTCTATGGGGACTTTTGACCCCATAGACTTGCATGGCATTAGGGTTAGCGATAAGGCTGGAATTAGGGTTAGGGTTAGGGTTACTGCTGGAATTAGGGTTAGGGTTTCAGGGTTCCTCATGGGCTAGAAGCCCCAAATTTGACGTGGGAGTGTCTTGAGATCCCGATGAACCTGCAAGTGGCCCCATGTCGTTGACTTTTGAGCCCAGCTTTTTGTTGTGCTCCCATCTCCTCACAAAGAGCAGAGAATAGCCATGCTTTCAGGGGTCTTGTTTTGATGAAATTGACCACATCAACCTTTGACAATGAATTTCCATGCAGTTATGTTGTTTTGGAAACTGCTCGCAATGTGATTTGATAAGATCAATCCAGTTGTTATCTGCATGGATACAAAAGAGGAATTAATTGAAGTCTGACATTTAATGTGATATATAGCATCAACATAGATAAATTAATTGATTTAAGTCTCAAAAATTCAAGTTGCATGTTTGAATCCTTTCAACTTCTATTGACTAAATAAGAATCCTGACTCCACGCAACACATGCCCTTCATCTACCGAGGAAGTGAAATACGCTTTCGAGAAATACATATTTTATTTTTCTTCTCAAATCTTCAACATGCTTCAACACCAAAATGCCCTGTTCATTTTGGGGAGATGTGTTTTTGTATTTCTCGTTTAGACATTCTAAGAATTCTGGCAAAACCCAAGGTTTCCTGCAGAATATCAAAAGATGGGGGGAAATATTTCAAAGTCTATGAAATTCACGCATTCAGCTCCAAAGTCCATTCACACTTGATCCATTCAACTTTTTTTTTTTTTCTTTTCATTTTTCAACTAAGATTAGTTCCTGTCCATTCATGGTCAGAATCATTTATTTAAAAAAATACCTTTAAGGGTTCCAAGAACTCCCTGATGATTAAATAATGGCACTTTAACTTCAAGTTTCAAACTTAAATGATTAGTAAGAGTAAGAATAAGTAGAGTTAAAGCACAGAATCAGCGTTTTAGAACAGCAGTGTAAATGCAGTGCATTGACAGCACGACCACCTGCAATTCCTTTTTTTTTCTTTTTGCACAGATGTTTTTTTTTATTGAAGCAAGAAATTGCCTCAGATAGATTCTTGTACAACATATTATGAGTGTAGTTTGATATTGTGTCCACTAAATGCTTTATAGATTGTAAAGAATGGAAATGTAAGTGCAAAATTTGTGGGGGAAAAATGTCATTCAAGTCCATTTTGTTGTCTGAAACTAACTAAGCCTGGATGAAAGACACTAAACTAAAGTCATTTCATCAAAGATGAGGGCTGGGAAGGAATCTCTTAAGTCGATGAGCCAGGTGAAGAAGGCCATGACTGATCTCAGGGCCACAACTTTGCCTCTCAGCTCAGCTGGGTCTTTGCTCGACTTCCACTTGTAGAAGGTGTCCTCACCAATGACGTCCTCATCGTACAGGGCTTCAAAGAACAGACGCAGCAGGTCTGCTGGGACAGAAAACAGCCGTCAGCGCTGACAGACTTTAGGAATCATCCCAGAGAAATTTGCATTTTTTTTTCATTAGGGATCCTTATGGATCCTAAAATTACATCTGGGAGGATTTGATAAAAGTTTGTTTAATAGAGCCTTAATTCATAATTCTATTATGAAAATAAAAAAATGTATCATGAGGCACTGCATGGGGCCACTGGCATAAATCTGAGGTACCTATTTGGTACCTCACAATAGGTTTGATTCTTTTAATATTTGAGTTTTCAATTCAAACAGAAAAGGAATGTCTTATATAAATGTATGATTTAGAAAATAACTATTTTTTAACTATCTTTTGGTATTTTTGCAGTAGCTCCAAGAGGCCAGGGGATGTTCCCTCTTTTGGGGTTTTCAAAACATGGTCACCCTAAATATGTGTATCAATGCTTCTTGTCTCATCTTGCTGTGTAACAATACAGAAATACATGGCGATCTCAGAAACGTACTGGTTGGGTGCTCCATGTCCACCATCAGAGTCTGGAGGGCGTACAGGGCCTGAAGCTCCTTCTGCTCATCACACAGGTATTTCTGCAGCAAACTGGCCCTCGTTTGAAACAGCTCGGTATCCAACTCGTACCTGTTGCCATCTGAGATGAGCAGTCGCAGCAGCAGCAGCAGCAGCAGCAGCAGCACAAGAAAGATTCGGTCAAGCCGCATCCAGAGCACCCATCAAGTGAACGGTCCTCTAATTCTAACAAAACGCTGCCGCCGCTCTGAGGCCGCCAGTCGTACTTACAGCTCATGACAGACTGACACACTGACGTCATCAGCGCTCTCACAAACCGGTTCGAGGAAATCTGTGCTTCGTCCAAGTAAGTCTAAACGGGAAAAAAAAAACAGGTTGGACATTAAAATCAAATTGTTTGTCAGTTTACTGGTCCGTCCACGTTGCTTTGTCTGACACGCACCTCAATCCAGTCTTCGATCTGCTGGTTGCACACCTGGTTGAGCAGGAATAGGTCCAGCTGTTCCTTGAGCTCTTCCTCAGTGAGGATCCTCCTCTCATTAAAGTCACTCGAGTCCGTCCCATATCCCAGTGTGAATTCCACTTTCTGTGCGGCAAAGAGGAAGCATCAAAGATCCCCTTCTTAGTCCCCAACCATTTGTTAAAATCATTGTCAATAGACTTGAGCGACTTGACTTTCTCTGTTTTCCTTTCTTCATTGCAGTCTTTGCAAAGATTGTATGCTTTATGTTGTTTAGATTGACTTTTTCTCATGAGGTAATTTTCATACAAGGACTTACTGTAAAGAACAATTGCTCACAATCTCTTTCACAGATAATAAAAAATATGACCAAAAGGCTACAGAAAGACACAACTGCACATCACCTGAGTGTGATTTTTCCTCAGTAGTTTACATTTACCGTGTAGCAGTAACAACTAAGAACTCCACAGACCTGCTCGGTGACAAATTTGTTGATGTCCACATTGTCGGGTAAGAAATCACTCCAGCTCAGGCCAGCTTCTGCCCACATGGCTCCCACTCTTTTTGGGCTCTGACGGAAGAAAGCGCACACACAAGTACAGTTGGGTTTAACTTGATAAAACAATCTTCGCGGCTCAGACGCCCAACGCTAGTCTTTCAGATTACGGGTACCATTTGTCTGCAGAGCAGCTTGATGATCTCCGCCAGCAGCAGGGCAGCCTGTCCAGTGGGCAGAAGATGCTTTGAGATCTTCCTAAAGGCACAAATGGCACGGGAATCAGCTGATTAGCACTCTGTGACCTTTTCATGTTGGCAGGGAGTCTTCAGCACGAGCTTAAAAAACAGACAGAATCACTCATCTGTTCTGTGTAGCTCACCTGAAGAGCTGTCCCATCGGGATGCCACCCTGATAGAGCATGGGCGTAATGAGTTCGGCAGCGTCGAACCAGATATCAGGCAAATCGATGGCGGTGTCTCCCAGAGTGTCCAAGGTCGCCTCTAGCCTGTGCACGCGCACACACGCACAAAGAATTATTTATTTAAAAAAAAAACTCTCATCATTCCGTCAATTTCTTTTTCCACATTATCAGAAAAGCCTTCGAATCTGATGCACCAGATGGTTTTCTTAAAGCTATCAGGTTTATGCAACATCCGTCTTAGTTCATCACACTCACAGTCAGTCAGCAAGTGAAAAGCAGAATTTTCACTGCAAAGCCCTGAGTCCCTCACGTTCTTCTCCTGTTAATGCAAAATGCTAATGCCATCCTGCTCTCATAAAGCATTAGATTCTGCATCTTTGTTGTTTGTTTGAATTTCAAAGGCCGCCCCTTTTTCATCAAAAGTAAAGGAAAAAATTATTGCTGTCTTAATATAAAAAAAACAACAACAACTGAAAACTCCAGAGTGGAGCTTAGCAAGATGGATGCATGAAATTTTAAAGCCCAAAACTGCATCCAACTGCATTGCAAGGTTAAATGTTCTCAGCCGCTGCAGACTATGACTGTGCTCCCATTAAATTTTACATTGTGAAAACTGAAACTACATATCGAAAATTAACTTAAAGCAAACAGTTAAAAAAAACAAACTCCCCTGAATCACAAACAGCTTTACGCTCACATGAGGTGGAGTTTCAGATTTTGCAATTTATATGACTTACAACAAAGATGTCATGTCACACAGAGCAGTTTGGCAGATGGTGGAGACCAATACATGTTGAAGTATTATCAGAGATTCAAAAAGCATGGGAATGTTAAGATTTATAACAGCAGAGAAATGCAGCCATTTGTTCAGACCTCCACACAGAAATAAGAGGATGTTTTTCCTCGCTGTAAGCGCTCACCCTTTGTAGAACTGCTGCGCGGGCAGCGACCCTTCCTTCACAAGGTGGTAGAGCAGCAGGCCGATGCGCTCTCTGGCGATGGTCCTGCGCTTGAGGATCATCTCGATGCCCCTTTGCACGAGCACGTAGAGCAGCGAGGCGCTGTTGAGCTCCTTCACGCACAGGAGCGCCCTCTGCAGAGAGACAGGGGTGGGGGGTGTGGGGGGTGGATGGGATGGATGCCAGCCATCACAAAAGGGACTCAAGGCAACGTCTCAAATGAGCAAGAGAAAAATGGTTGGTTTCACCGCTCCGCAATGTACCTTGAGGTTGCTAGAGTAGAGGTATTCTTTAATGATGACATGTGAGAGTTCCTCCACTTCCTCCTTTGTCAGCGCAGGTTTGGGAAGGGGAGGACTGATGGCGCTCTCATACTTGTCTGCAGGACAACGAACGGTTAACATTCTTTCCTCACCCATCCGTCACCCTCGTCCTCGCCGAACTCGCACACTCCGTCTGCCGAGACCTTTACCTGCGGGGTCTGCAGTTGGACACTTGTCTCCGCTTCCTACGTCCATGCCCCCCCTGTCTCTGTCCTTGGCCACGCTGACACGTTGCAGCACAGGCCGCGTGGGGTCCCACAGGTCTCCGGCCCTCCCGCCCTCCTCCTGCATCCCGAGGAAACTCCTACGGCAGATCTGCATCCAGCTGTTTCTGGGGTCGCGGTCCGGCTGCCCCTCAGCTCTGCGATTGAACTGGTCGAACAGATTCCTGTTGCGTTTGCGGCAGTGGCTGGCAGCGGCGCACGCCCTTTGGGAGCTCGACCTAGAGGTTGGGAGATGGGTTGCTGAATTTCCTCTAACCGTGTCTAATAATTGCACTTCATTTCAGAATGGAAACGTGAGAATACCTCGGAGAAGCTTTGTGATCATATTTTGTTGAAGGGAAGCTGGTTGAACACGCCGAGTCTAACTGCTGCAGTCCTGGGAAGATCGAAAAATGTTTGTTTTCAAGGTCAATTCGTCGATCTGACACTTTGTTTGCTTAAAACAGCACTTTTCAGTGCAAGTTCATTTACCGTGCTCTCTGCTTCTGACACCTTTGACGCAGCTTCGACACCCAACGCCCTCTGGAGCCAACCGCTGGTCACCTGTGTCCAGTGCATCAGCCTAAAAGGACCAAAAAATTGTAAATATATATGTGTGTGTGTGTGTACACATTATACATATATACATACATACAAACATACATACGTGTGTATGTATATGTATATGTATAAAATGTAAAATATATATATACAGTCAACCAAAATAATGTATACACACATAACAGGAAAAGAAAAACTTATGAATACTCAATACATATAGATACTTGTAGAGACCAAAGGTAAAGTCTATGAATCTTGTGATGTCTGAATAAATTTGGTATTTGATATTTTTTAATAACATTTTTTAATTTAAAAAAAAACAAAAAAAAAACTACTAACTACAGTAAGAAACTATATTAACAACTACAATAACTACAATACGTAAGTAGTTGTTGTCATTTGTTGTGCTCCAAATTGCTGCTATTGCTTCTGCAGTTATTTCTACCGCACAGCATGATGATCTGGAAATACTTTTTTTCACAGCTACGTACCTGACTTTGTTGTACTGCCCAACTGAGAACGACCACAAAACAAATCTGCGCAAGCCCCTGACATGAATGTCTATGCAGTGTCTTACTTTGCACGTCGCTTCGGCAGGAGGTGACTGGGATTCCGCTGGTGGAGGGGGGGCTGAGGGGGTCTGCTCGTCTTCTGTTGGCAACGGCTGCACCTCAGCAGCATCTGAGGCCTCCTCAGACTGCGCAGGTGACTCTGGCGGCGGTGGCGTGGATGTCGTGGTCTCCACTTCCTGTTGGACCTCCACCAAGGGCTCTGTGATGGCTGCAACAGGAGGCGGCGGCACCGTAGCAGCGGTGGAAACCTCCACAATTTCCTCCGCACACGCTACAAATAGAAATATATATTTTTAGAATATCTCAATTTGGAGACCACAGCCTTCAAAAAGTTACCTACCTTTTGTCCCCTCTGTGGTCACAGGAAGAACCTCACTGTTGATCTCTTCAGGGTTTGTATCCGCTGTGCTGGACTGCTGTCACAAAATCACAAATACCTTATTAGCAATTTGTATCATTTACTAATTCTGTCTATCATCATTCACATGTTAATTCCTTCAGCAACGATGATGTTGCAATTTCTACATGACTTAACATTTTCTTCTAAATGCAATCTCTCGTCTTGTCCTTTAAGGTGCATGCAGTTTGTTTTCCCACCAACTTTCTGCATTTGTTTTAGTGCTGCTGCTGCTACTACTCCTGTCTTGTGTTGTCGTTCAGCATACGTTTAGTCATTGTGGTGCGACCCCTGCAGCCGCTGCTCAAGGTTGAATTCATAAGGAAACCTTCCAAACCTGCGGAGCATCCTTTGCAGTGGCGGACCAGACACCTGACATGATCTCCTCGGTGATGTCCCGTCCACCCTGGTTGGGGTCACGTATCCTTATCTGTCAGGACATGGAGGTATACGCCAATGAAGCCATCATGTGACGTTGTTAAGAAAGGCTACGGCCATTCTCAGTGACTACAGTCTTTATGTTTTGCCCGTAGTCATCAGAATACACAATGGTATTATTATTTCAACCTTTTGACCTTGGATAAGTGACATGAAGGCTTTTTTGTTGTAACTACCAGTTTGCGTTCCCTCTTCGGTGGGCACTTAGAGCCTGAAGCTGCTTGTGAAGGAACTTGCTGGGGGACGAACAACAGAAATGCCGTGGGCTGGACAAACGGGAAGCTCTGTGTCTGAGCAGCATAATAAGATCCTGCTGCTGCAATGAAACACAAGAGAATATTTGAACTTGAAAAAAAAATTGCTTTCAACCATCTTGAATGACACTCTGACCAGATCTGTCTAGTAAACTGTCCTCTAACACTTCATTTGGGATCGTCGTTTACAGCTTATTCTGATGGCAATGTATGCTTTGGGTTCTGTCCACTGAAGTGTGTTTGTTATTGTGTATTTAAACAAATAAACCAGGGTTAGACTGTTAGGCTTTACAAACCTTCAGAGTCTGGTGTATTAACAGCCAGCAGTGACACGGGTAAAAGGGTTCATGTCATATTTGTGCTTTTAAATCTTGACCCTGAAAAGTAGCGAGATACTGGAGACAAACTAACAAAACAAAGTCCACAGTGAAGTTTAACAAGAGTCTAGCGACCTAAGGTGACAAAAAAAACAGCTGCTGAACACACCAAAAAAGCTATACTAAACAACAACACAACTACCTTAGATACTTGGGGTTGTGAACGCACACGAGACTTCAAATTGCATTCCTGTATCATGTTAAGACATTTGATTAACCAGGGATGATGCTTTAGGTCTGAGCCTTGACTGTTGTTGGCAGCGGGAACAACACTCACCATACGCTGAGTATTCAGCGGGACCAGGTCCTGGGTTGTAGGGTGCCGCCCAGCTGCTGCCAGGATACTGCGTTGCAGGACTCAAATACTGTGCCCAGTACTTTAGAAATGTAAAAATAGTCAGAAAAAATGACAGAGGACATGTTGAAAATATTCATTTGTTGAAGTGAATCTTTTCAGCTTAAGTGTGCTATCTGTCACATCATGAGGCATCTTCAGTCAGTATATCAATGCTGTTTCTGTTTTGTTGAATCGTTGTGGTGGGGAGGTTTGGCTGTGAAGCACTTTGTAACTTTGTTCTTCAAAAAATGTACTACACAAATACATCTATTCCTTAAATAATGGGTGATAATTAGTGTGAACCAACCTGTCCTTGGGGGATGAAGCAGTCCTGACTGGAGTCACTGAAAGGCAGCTCTGGCTGGGAATACATAATCTCCGTGCCATGTGGGTCCACATAGCTGGGTCCCACCGGTGGTGGGCCACTATTTGTCTGTACCCATGGGGCACTGGTTGGCACTACTGGTGGGTTCTGATGGCAGAGGTGACGTAATGAAAGATAAAGGGAGAGTTAATGTGTTTTAACACAGAAAAGGCATGTGTGCATGCAGGCGTGCAGGAAGATGGGTGGCACACATGCACGCCTTTTAATAAATGCAAATAGATCTTGCGATAACGTAATGGTGATGTGTGTAAAGGTGTGCAATAAAGGGTCACCACCATTTGTGCAATAAGGGGTCACCGCCATTTCTTAGGCTCACACGTCTCACCACAGTGACAAATCCGTGTGCATCTACAAGCCAGACAGCAACCCCCCCGACACAAAACTGTGACCCTGCACACATCTGTGTATAAATACACTGTATGTTTAACTAAGGGGGTTAGTGTTAGTACAATGACGTATGACGTCATAATGATAAATAATGATGATCTATTTATACTGCTATTTGCGTTTTTTTTTAGCAAAAGGTACATGTTATGTGTGTGTGTGTGTGTGTGTGTGTGTGTATATATATATATATATATATATATATATATATATATATATATGTATATATACATATATATTTATATATATATATATATATATATATATATATATATATATATATATATAAAACATAGATATTTCAATATATTGCAAAAAAAGAAAAGAAGAAAAAGAAAAAAGAAGAAAAAGAAAAAGTAGGCAACACTGTCACTAACAAGTTACCTCATATAAATATGGAATTGTCATCCAATTCTCCATCAGTTGAAACTACAAAGTCCAGAACTACATTCAAGAAGGTAAAAAGAAGGTGACCTAATATAGCTACTTCTCTTCCTCTGTGTGGTTGACTGACACCAATCTGACACTCATATTAGAATCCTGACTTTAATCTGAGAATTCTAGAATTCTGAGAAAACTTCCTCCCAGAATACAAAATTCCGAAAAATCAAAGAAAGCTGCCTTGATCTCAGAACTTGAAAGTTCCAGGTCGCTGTGAGCTGCGGAACTGCATGCCTGTGCATTTTATTTTATTTTATTTTATTGGCACACTGCCACCTTCAGTATAGGAGGCTAAATTTACAGAAGTTTTAAGCTTAAATTTTGCTTCTTTTTTTTATTTTTATTTTTTTACAACCAGAATATATCTGGAGTGCACTTACCAAAAAACACCCTATGCAAATGACAAAAGTTATTGTTTCAAAAGAGATGACCTTTTTGACCTGAAGTTTTAATTTCTATTTTCAGCAGTATCAGGTCACCATAAAATAAATAGCAAATAAATATATTCCAGTCCCTAACGTTATAAGTGTTTAAAAACTAATAGAGGTGCCTTTTATGATTTGGCATTATATAATATATTGCAAAGAAAGACAACACTTTAGTAAGCAAAATAAATAAAAAAATAATAATAATTTGGTATTGTATATCAAATGGAAAAACGCATCAAACATCAAACAAAAATCTGTTACTCCTCAGACTTGCGCTTGAAAGGTCACAAGGTGACAATGTCAAACAGTAACTGCTGGTATACATGACATGGTGGAGAACAGACTTTTTTTTTATTATTATTATTATTTTTTTTTGCAATTAATGGCAAGTATTTGCTTTTCTTAAAATATCTACAGGACACTGGTACAAAAATCTCAGAATCTTGCGAAGTGCCCCACATTTAATATATAAATATAATATATAATATAATATACAAAAATATAATGTATAAATATAATACATTATATACATATATGCGATAATGCGTCCCTATAAGAATGCGTCCTGTACAAGGAGTTGGAAAAATCTCTAGTCTTTTCTTGCGCATTTTATTGATCAATAATTGTACAAACAAGGAAGAAAAACGGTGGTGAAAGCATGTCTCTTGCAGAGTGACATAAAATTTAACAAAACTAAATCGTGAAAAACAACACACATAAAAAGAAAACAGAGACAGGAATTCAATAATATTAACTGCAAATAATACAACTAAAAATAGAGACGTTACCTTCTGTGTCATCCACATCAGCTGTTAGTGGACTCACCCGGGTTGCCAGGTTGGTTTATTGACTCCCACAGTTTTTATTTGTATATTTCAGAGTTGAAAATTAAAGACGCAGGATGTGAAGATGTGAGGTTCATTAAAGTTTATTTAATATTGTCTGACTTGTTAAACACATACAACAATAAGCTTCTTCTCTTTAGTATTTAATAATTTTGAGACGATGTCGTCGTTCAGAAGAGTGGGTGCCTCCCCCTGGGTCAGCGCGGCATCCTCGCTTGGGCGTTTGCGATGGAAGGACTTCCTCCCACATATCTGGCAACTCGCGTATTCTCTTTGTTAACGGTTCGTTGAGCCAAGATGGCAGATTTCGAGGAGCTCGGCGAGGAGGATAAGGTAATTATTATGCACACAATATATGCGATGAGTGCATTACAATCCCGTGTGTCTCTTCTAATGAAACGATAGTGCTCGCCCCGTGTCCCTCACCGTGTGAACCGAACCGCCGCTAACTCCGCGCCCAGCACCGCGGCTGGCTAGGCTAAATGCTGCGGCTTCGTGACAGCTCACAGCCGTTCCCGTGCTCGTTGTTGTTGTTGTTGTTGTTGTTGTGTGCTGAGTTGTGTCACCCGAGTTGTGTAGACGTTAGCTGGAGAACATGACTCGCAGACAGTAAAGCGACACATGAGCTACATGGTTAAAACACAATGCGTAGACTAAAGGGTTAGCATTAGCTCAGTGACAGGAGGTCAAGCCACTTCCTGTACGTACAGTTGGGCAGGCAGCGCCTATCGTCCACTTCACTGCGCAGGTTAAACGTCTATAGCATCATACGGGGAAAATACTATTAAAAGGTCACGTGACCTGTGTGTGTGTTTTGTATCTCGACGGGAGTCCAATACTTTTACAGCGAGGGGCTGCCGCTGCCGGAGCTGTCATGCCTCTACTTGTCGGGAGAATCGCGCTTTGCATTCCTCCTCCTGGGTGTTGTTGGAACGGGGAAGTCAAAGAGCCCTGTAGCCACTTTACCAGCTAGTCATTAAAAGGGTTGATTTCAACCATGCGTGTCAAAGGTGAGGTCATGGAATTCCACCCAATATGAGTCTGCCGTTGTGCCCGTGGATGCCAACATTACAATTATCCCAACAGTGACCTGGAGGAAAACATGCATCTCTCCCGGTTTAATGCACTTGTTTTATTATTATTATTTTTTTTTATTAACTGTTAGATTTGAAATAATTGCACCCAGGCTGCAAGCGGCTGTGTCACATTCTTGCTGACCTCTTCCCAACCCTTAAGATGGGATAACAAACGTTACAACAGCACACGGAGACACAGTTCCGGGAGGGAGAATGGGTGAAAGTTCAATTCTGGGCAAACTATCCCTTTAAACCGGACTGGCCGGACAAACCAGGCGTCGCTCTCCCGGCTATGAACAGACTCAGCAGGAGCCCCGTTAACCTGCGTCGCACTCTGCTGTGGCCCCTTGGCCTTTTTGAGCTGGGCGGCCCGTTTGTAGGTCAGCGCCAGCCGCACCCTGGGAGCTAAATCAGCCTGTCAGCAGAGAGCTGAGAGCTGAGAGCTGAGAGCAGCACCTCTGGCACTGCGCAGCGTCCCTGACATCACCAGGGCATGGAGATGGATCCAGCAATAGAGATTATGAATGACAGAGGGGTATTCTGTTGTAACACTGTCCTTTTTCTAATAATGGCCTCAGCCTTTCTGCTCTGTGGCTTTGATATCCTCTAATTACAAAGGAACCATGTGGATTCAGGCCTTTTGAAGTTTCACAGAATGCAAGAATTCCGCATGAATTCCAAATTTCGTCGTTTATGACCACTGGGTGGAACACTTTTGCCATCCCTAAAATTCCAGAACGGTTGTCTGGATTGGAAAAGTGTCACAACAGCCTGAATCGGCAAAGTCGCTCTGTTAAAAAAGTGGGTGAAATATCTCCTTAATGGCTGCTAAGAAAAGCTCAGGGGTCGCATGTCCTGTTGCCATCTAAGGAGTGGTTCGAGTGCAGAGTGCAGGCCTGCAGCTGAGCTTGCACACTGCTCTCCACCGCGACCCGCTGCTCATTTTCAGTTGTATGTAGTAATGTAGTCATGAAAAAAACATCTCTCTCTCTCTCTCTCTCTCTCTCTATCTATCTATATATATATGTATGTATATGTATATATATATATATATATATATATGTATATATATATGTATGTATGTATGTATGTATGTATGTATATATATATATATATATATATATATATATATATATATATATATATATATATATTTACATATGTATATATACATATAATAAAAAATCAGTTCATACGCAGCAAAATTACATAGAAAATGTAATTTTGACTAAGCCTCAGTGACCTTTATCGATTAAACACACACATTTATTGATAATGTTGTCATTATTTGCTGTGCCGCCTGTTCATTCACTCATTCGGAGTTATCTTATCTTTTTCCAGGTGCGCATTGCGGCCAACTTTTTAATGCACGCCCCCCCTGGAGAGTTCAACGAAGTCTTCAACGGTGAGCGCCGGCGTTATTCCAGATGACCTGCACTTATAGAGACACAAACAATTTGCTCATGTTTTTTTTTTTTTTGTTTTTCAGATGTCAGAATTCTGCTCAACGATGATAATCTTCTGCGAGAGGGGGCGTCCCAGTGAGTTTCAGTCTTTCTAGTTGTGTAATTAGGGGAGTGTGCGATGACTTTGACTGAAAAAATGAGAGAAGCGAAACATATTATTTATTATTTCTATTTTTGTTATTCACTGTTTAACGCAACACACCTGTGGCTTTACCCCTGCCTCAAACAGTGCCTTCACTCAGTACAACATGGACCAGTTCACCCTTGCCAAAATTGAGGGATATGAAGATCAGGTCAGCCCTCCAGAATATTCTCTCCTGTTCCTCCACTTGCTTGTGTTCTCCAGAGAGTTCAGACAACGTCTTAGTCGAGGGCGACGACCTCTCGGAGGCTTTCACTGCCGGCTTTCCCCTCTCGCAGGTCCTGATAACGGAGCACGGGGACCTGGGCAACGGCCGCTTCTTGGACCCTCGCAACAGGATCTCCTTCAGGTACGACCACCTGAGGAAGGAGGCCAGCGACCCGCAGCCCCACGAGGTGGAGGCGGCGCTGAGGCCATGGAGGGACGCCTGCGACTCGGCCCTGAGGGCCTACGTCAAGGAGCACTACTCCAGCGGCGTTTGCACCGTAAGACAAACTTAGCTTCATTTGTTCTTTTGCTTTTGGTCCTTGTATCTGTTTATTTGTTTTTCTACTCCCGCGTTTGAAATGAAAACTTTCATTTGTTCGTTCGCTCGCTCATTCAGGTTTACGGCAAAACAATCGACGGGCAGCAGACCGTCATCGCTTGCATCGAGGGCCACCAGTTTGAATCCAAAAACTTCTGGTAAGTCAGCGGAGGGTTGATGACTGACTCCCAGTCAGTCAGTCAGTCGGTCAAAAGCAAATTTTGCACTCGCTTCCGTGCCGTGTTTGCAGGAACGGCCGCTACCGCTCCGAGTGGAAGTTCAGCATCTCTCAGGCCTCAGTGGAGTTGGTGGGAGTCATGAAAACACAGGTGTGTCCCCTCTTCCTGCGGAGGCGAGCTTGAGCTCAGGTGTGAAGGGGTTTAGAATGAACACGTTCTGCACCTCCTCCTCCAGGTTCATTATTACGAGGATGGAAACGTGCAGCTGGTCAGCCATAAAGACGTGAAGCGAGCTCTGACTGTGTCTGTATGTATCACACACACACACACACACACACACACACACACACACACACACACACACACACACACACAGTCGATTTATGTCAATGTGCGTTTAGTTTGTAACAATGACTACAAAGCCCCTTATTCGTGTTTTGGCAGAATGAGAGCGCGACTGCCAAGGAGCTGGTGAAGATCATCGAGGAAGAGGAGAACGAGTACCAGGTACGTCGGTGTGAGGAAGGCATCGTCTCCGAGTCAGTTAAACTGTTGTCACGCGGGGGCCGCTGACAACACGGCAACATTCAGTACGGGGGGGGTAAATTAAAACGCTGCTTCCTCATTTTAAAGTGCAGTAAAACTAGACTTTGTGTGGATACACTCAGACGTCCAGAGTCGGTGTTTCTCCTCTCAGAGAAACAACAAGGAATGATGAGTGTTTACTGACTGGATTCTTCCGAGCAGCGTTTTCTGGATCATCCTCATCTCAATGCTTTTATTGTGGCAATCAGGACCCCAAGCAGTTGCTTTCTTTTGATTACGCCGCCCCCTCGCGGTGACAAACCCCCGTCCTGCTAAAAATGCATCCAGACCCCCTGAAAAGCCCCTTCTGTGCTCCCCACAGGTGGCCATCAGCGAGAACTACCAGACCATGTCGGACACCACCTTCAAAGCCCTGCGCAGACAGCTGCCGGTCACCCGCACCAAGATCGACTGGAACAAGATCCTCAGCTACAAGATCGGCAAGGAGATGCACAACCAGTAGAGGGATGGATGGCGGGAGGAAGAGAGGGGGAGGTCTCTGCGCACGGCGGGGGAGGCCGACGTCCCGCGCGAGCGCAGGAACCCGCGAAAACGAGGCGCAACGTTTTCGTCCTTACAAAAGGAGGCTTTTCTTTTTTTGTTGTTTTTGGGTTTTCTTCTTTTTTTGAGGTGTCGCAGGCAGAAGAGGACCGCTTGCAGTCGGCACCGCGTCTTTAAATCGTCGACGTGGAACGGTGTAACCATCCCCCGTTTGCAAACGCACATGTTAATGTTCACTAATCATGCCTCAAGCAATGGCCGGGGGAGGGGGGAGGGGGGGCGTTTCCTGTTGATTTGAATTTTCAGTTACCTTAAATGAAGCCACTTCCTGGGAAATTTGTACCCCCCCCCCACCTCACCCCCAGGGACTTTCGTGTAGCAACTCATTTCTTGCCATGTAACACTACTGATTGTTTCATTTTTCTCGAGTACCTCCTTATCTCCGTGTTCATGTTAAGCTCCATTAACAAACCCCCGATTGATGGTTCTAGCCAGCAGACATGCCAAAGCATCAATCCATTTTTCCGATTGACTGTCATCCGTCTTCCACATCTCACTTCCCAGAGTTCTCCATTTCTCCCTCTCTCTCTCTCTCTGTGGCGGGAAGGCGTTTGTTTTGGTGTTCCCCTGCCAGCTGTTTGCTTTCAGCCTTTGCTATATTTTTTATACAAAGTGTACATTTATTATTCATGAAATAAAAAATATCAAGTGGTGGTAATAATTAGAGTTTTAGTATTTTTTTTATTTTTTTTTTAATTTACGATTTCACTCATTTTTTGTGTGCCGTACAGCTGCTAAGGTACACAGAGTAGCAGCTGTACGGCATCATCACGTGCCTCATTCAGCCTTTGCTAGTCGAAGCAAGATAGCTGCATGGAGAAAACACTGCGTTATCCACAGTCTCTCCAACAACTGCTAGCTCTGCAAACAGTTAAGACAAGTCATCCATATAAATATTAAACAGGAAATTTGTTGTTAAATATTTGGACTACTAATGTAGGAACCCATCTCTGGGGCTGTTAATGAAACAGTTCATGATAGTTAATTCTATTAAAGGCCTTCAAGGCATCTGTAAAAACACGGGAGCATAGTGGAGTTGGTTGTTGTTTAAGACAAACGGACACGTCTGTTCATGTTCTCGTTTAAAACCAAAATCATTGTCATTGGTAGAAATGCACAGTACATTTCCACTCTGCCATACAATGTTCTCACTAGCACCTTCGTATGCTAGATAGGGAAATCAGTGTACAATTGTCTTCGCTGGAAAGTTTAGTTGCATTGTTTTCAATAACAAATTAACTCTGCACACAAACATCAAAAACACAAAAATATTGCACATAATTGAAAGAAGCAGGCCAGCTCACCTGTCTCCAGAAGAAGAAGAGCTGATGAAAGACTGGACTGTTTTCCACAGGTCGGTGCTGGGCAGGCAACCACAGAGGGAGAGTCCTGCACCAGGCCAGTAAGGGACTGCTGGGTCACTAGCAAGGGTGCCAACTGTCCCCCGTCACAAATCAGCTTGAAGTTTACAGTATTTTGAAAGTACGTTTTCAAGGTATAAAAATTACCCAGAGTTGCTTTAACGTTGTATTACAAACTACCAACTACAAGGATGCATCCACGGAATCTGAGTCATCGCGTCTCAAAAATAGTTTATTAACAATGTTCACTTCGGATCAAACATTCACTACAACACTTTCTGTTTTACAAAGCATTATTACAATGAGCTCTTATATAAATCTGAATACATAATCATCTCAAAGACGTCCAGAGAAAGAAAGAGGAAAAACAAAAAGAAGAAACGATACCGCGCTAAGCAGAAGCTGTTTGAGGAGGATGTGTGCATGTCGCGCTCGCTCGGAGGGGTTTGAATCACATGCACGCCGTGACATCGTAAGGACAGCTCTTAATTC
Organism: Nelusetta ayraudi; assembly: GCF_046127955.1. Taxonomy (NCBI): domain Eukaryota; kingdom Metazoa; phylum Chordata; class Actinopteri; order Tetraodontiformes; family Monacanthidae; genus Nelusetta; species Nelusetta ayraudi. The sequence continues at coordinate 5,798,730 of NW_027466067.1, read as the reverse complement.
AGCCCGTTTATTATATGCATACGCGTTAACAGCACTATGGTACAAGCCTTCAGTGTTCAAGTGTTGCGTTCAACGCTAGAACCCACCTACAGGAATGCTCTCATTTCTGTGAAACAGATGTGTACATGCAAAACAAAACTGAAGTCCACGTCCTCGCCTGGTTCCTGTGCTTGTAAGTCCACAACAATGCACAAGGCCCAGAGCTTAAACACAGTGTGGATCCCCCTAAAAAGCTGAGGTAATTATATTAATATGGTGCTTATCAGTATATGCTTTCTATAAATGCCTACTCCTTGAACGAAAAAAAATCACTTAAGTTTTAACTGTGGAGAAAATATCCCCAGTTTTATGTATATTTTAAGTCAGAGCGTCTCCACCAGCCCACTGTGTTCAAGCACGTGTTTGGCCAGTAGAGGGCGTAAAAAAGCTGTTGGTGTTCAAACATGATCCTGCTATCTATCTATATATTTTTTTTTGCCTTGATTTTCATCACAGAAATATTCCATGCAACGTTAAATTTTATTTTTATTTTTGCCACACATACATTAAACATCCAACTTCCTCCAGGCGGAACAAAGATGCAGCTGACAGACACTCGGGATCAACAGAGACGGAGACGCTGTCAGCGACAGAGCTCAAGGAGTCGCTTCGGGCCTTTCAAGCACTTCACACACACACGCACACACACACATGCGTGTCAAGCCAAGACATAAGGAAAGGGAAACCTGGGATCACGGAACCATTTCTCAGATGTTTCTGAAATCCGCTTTGAGAACCGCGTCGCGTTCCCACTCCGTCCTCCTGCTCGTCCGACGAGTCGTTCAGTACGCGACAACACCTGCCGAGAGCCAAGGATCGAGAACGACGCTGCGAACAAATTGGCTGCGAGACAGAAGCGTCAAGCAAAACATCTAGCGGCTGTCAAGAGCGGAGCGTTCAAGGATTCACCCTTCATGCAAAAGATACACACGGGGGAAGTTGAGTTTGCGTTTACACCGTGAGTTTCGCAAGTTTGAGGAAACCAATGACGTTTTTGCTCATTTTATTAAAAGGTGAAGAAGTTGGATTCAAAAAAAAAAAAAAAGGAAAATCAGGCTAGCTGCTCAGCTGGGGTCGGGCCGTGTTGGCGAGGAGCCAGCTGGACCGTTGGGTTGAGGGAGGAGACGTAAACTGAAGGCACACCAGAAACGGAGAAGGCACGGGCTTGAAGGGTCAAAAGGGGGAACTCCCCTCACAAACATCTAAAGAATGTCATCCAACCGGACGCGTCCACCACTGACGGCTTCCAACGCGGCCTGGCTCTCCTCCTCCTGTTTAACAACCGGGGCAACATGTCCGAGACGTCCGATTCCAGCGGTTGGCCAGGCCAACTCGAGGAGGCCACCCTTTCAACCTCCGCTCACTTCCAGCTGTGTCATCGCCACGTCAGTCCCGTACAGCCATTGTGCATAGTTGAGTCATACGGGCTTTTTGTCTAACTCAGCCAGTCGGCAGGCAGAGCCGCCCGTCCTGGGCCAGCGCGCGGATTAGCGCGACCATTGTGAAGGATGCGTCCGAACCGTCGGATCCTTCAAAGAATGCGGGGACCTTCTTTTCTTTTGCTTCTGTGTGTTTGCAGCTTATCACATGACAGCGACCGCAGCTCCGGTGTCCTCGGCGTGTCTGCCAAAATGTTGAGGGAAGGCCAATGAGACAAAAAAAAAAAAAAAATCTAATTTAAGAAAAGGACAAAAATAAAAAAAATAGGGAGCCCCGGTTGTGACTTCACTGGGGTTTCACAATGACAAACGCTGTGTAAAATGGGCTATGCTACAGTGGGGGGCTAGCCAAAAAAGATGGGAGAGAGGAGAAAGTGTGATAGAACCTAAAAAAAGGCATCGGCTCCGACGGTGCAAGACCCACCCAACTTTCATTCCCGATCATCACTGGGAGACGCTCATCGAGACTTTATACACGCTACCAGGTTTGCTGCTCGCACCAGCGACATCCTGTACAGATATGTGCACGCATCACCGCCCCGCTGCGGTACAAATAGAGAGAAAGAAGAAAATAAAAAATAAAAAAACAAGAAGGAAGCGCCCTACGTGCCAAGACAGGTTTGGGAGAAAATAAAGAGTTGTTAATATTAACATGTTTTTGTGTTTATTCTCGACAAAGTTCATCTCCTGCGTTTGCTTTATTTCTCTTTATCTTTTAACTGTGAGATTCAAGGTACAGTACAAAGATGGCATTTGGTTAAAAGGCCAGTCCTTTACATGGGTTTTGCTTTCTTTCGTCCTATTGGTCGGGTGGATTTTAGGGCCGCTCTAGAGCAGCGCGCAGCCCGACTTCTTCCTGCGCTTGCGCACCTGCAGCGCCGCTCTGGTGGCCATCTCGAAAACTTCCCGCACGCCGTCCTTGGTCTTGGCGGAGCACTCCAGGTATCCGAAGGCGCTGATCCGGCCCGCCATGTCCCGGCCTTCCTCCGACCTCACGGGTTCCTGCGAGGTCAAGTCACAGGTGATCAGCGGCGCCATCGCCGGTGCTCTGAGTCCACAGAACGGACTGCTAACTTTCTGAACCTCCATCGCGAGATCTTGTTTTTGAACGCTTGCCCAACTTGGAGGGTGCATTTTTGAACATTTCTGTATTGGAAACAGATCATCCGTACACGCTTTTACTTGCTTTACTTACACCTTTTATCATTTGAATGTTTTAAGTAAAGGTAAAAATATAATCTTAGCCGTATATTATGGTAGGAAGCATTTCTCTTCAATGTTTTTTTTTCACACCTGGACCATTTTACTTCTTTTTCTTCAAGACATAAAACTGTTCCGAATCACTTCCCATTTTCCCCCTGGATCACTTTGCGTTCAAACGGCACGACTGTGAAGCGGGTCCAAGTGCACACCCACACAGGGCTTTACTTGGGACTTGGACAACGATGATTCCAATCAATAAAATGAGTTGCGGGTTGACGTGTTTCAGCTAGGAGGTGAAAGGCCTCCTCAAAACCAGATGCTGGACGACAAACACGAAACGGTGTTAAAGTTTAGAGAGATGCCAGCAGTGCATGAACCCCACCAAATTTTTGAACCAGTGACGCTTCGGTGGCTGCTGCCAGGCAGAACATATCAAGGCTGTTTGCTTCCAGCTTCTGGGTCGGTTGGGACCCGGACGAAACGTTCCAGGGTTTGAACGGACTCATAGTGGCTCAGTGCTTTTGCACTCAAACTCCTCAGACAACAGATCCAGGAGTAAAAGCACCTGAAGTTGAAGGGATTCTCAAAAAAAAGAAAAAAAAAAAAAGAAAAAGGGGAAGTTGATCAGACTCTGAGCTGCATCACTTTGAATATATTCAAATCAATTTTTTTATGTGACCATATTATTGTTTGGTCCCGTTTCCATAGTTACATTTGTGCATAACAATGGTGCTTTGGCAAATGCTTTTATGCACACACGGCATTCCCTCCCCACTGGACTTTACAATAAACAATATCAGACTGCGTGTGTTACGATTAAGCGCTTGTTAACACAGTTGCACACCGTGGCTGGTGGGCCTCGCTGGTGATACCAACGAGTGACAGAGCAGCTCTCTTCCTTTTAATAATGTGCGCCTCCCGCCTCACCTTGGAGGGAAGATGTAGCAGGAGATTTCAATTCTGTCTGGCACACTGATCAGACCGAGCTCCAGTGAAAGGGGCTTTTCAGCCGCTCTTTTCTTTAGCTGCTCCTAAACAAAAAGCCCCAAAGATGAAGCAGTAACACAGGAAGCCACTGTGAGCCGGCCTGAAGACGGAGAGCAGCGCGGACGCTGCAGCGATGGCTTTGACCTTTAGCGCGACCGGATGGCATTTTCCCATCAAATAGGAGCGCAGGGGACAGCACCAGCACCTCCTGCTCTCGTCTGACTTTTGACTTTTGTCCCTGCGGCACATCCAGTGCAACCTCCCCCCGCCCCCCGCTGGCTCTTTATCAGCCACACGGGAGATAATGCCAAAGGATTTAGGAAGCGTCCCATCTGGCGTGCGAGGTCGCCTCCTCCCGCCCCTCAAAACACACTGTGCCACCACTCGAGGCCACTCTACCTGCTTCATCTTGACCAGCTCCCTGCGGGTGTGCTCGTCGTTCCTCAGGTCCTTCTTGTTGCCCACCAGGATGATGGGAACGTTGGGGCAGAAGTGCTTCACCTCGGGCGTCCACTTCTCGGGAATATTTTCTGTCCAGACGAGGGGGTTGGGGGGAAAGAGAGGGAGGGAAGGACGGAGGGAGAGAGAGAGACGACTTGAGAAGAAGTGAGCCGAGACACTTGGGAGAGGGAGAGGAGCAAGGGGGGGAGGGGGGGGGCAGAACTTTTCACATGATGGATGGCTCTGCGGACGACTCGAGGCAAAGATGTTTTTAGCCGCTCTAATCCTGCTTCCCATCAAGTCCATTAAGGCCTTGTAGCTTAGCCGCCACCAACTGCCCGCTGCATTCGATTGGAAGAGAAACACGGCTGCTCACCTAGACTGTCGGGGCTGTCGATGGAGAAGCACATGAGGATGACGTCAGTGTCCGGGTACGAGAGAGGCCTCAGCCTGTCGTAGTCCTCTTGGCCCGCTGTGTCCCACAGCGCCAACTCCACCTGGGGGGGGGGGGGACGGGACGTCAGGAATCAAAGGTCCAGTGTGTAAAACGTGGCTTGATTTATGAGTTACATATTGGTGAAAGCTCAACACACTGCCCATAATTGCATTAATAAAAGTGTATACACCCAGTACCATAGAAATAATTTCATTTTCCTACTTCGAACGCTTGTCATATATAAGAACAATGGCAGAGCAAGGATTCCAGATGGTTACGCAGACATTACACCAGTCACGACTTTATTAATGCGAAAAGTGACTTGTCACACATTAGCGGCTCTGGTGAGACGTACGAGCCTGCGGGCCAAGCAGTCATTTTCACCTCGGAGGCCGATTCCAGGAAGTGGATAAATGTACGATTATGTAACACCGGCATTTATCGTTGCGCTGCGAACTTTGCCGAGCGAGTCGATCACGACACGAAAGTGTTGCGCTGCAGCTGGAAGCTCCCTGGTTCAACGCCGCCACTGCAGCTCTCACCCAGTGGCCTGTTGAGGGTTTGCGAGTAACGCCGCAGAAACGGGGGGGCCCGGCCTCATCCTATCGCGCCAATAATTAATTCAATTAGGGAAAGTAGGTGGAGATTAGAAAGCATCAAGCCAGATGCCTTCTGGCCCCGTGCGGGCATTACGGTTCCGCTCGCCACCCGACCTGCGGCGTTCCCAAAATAACACGGCCGACTTTCAAAATACTGCAACTTCGCCTCGATGACGCTGATTCTGGATTCTGGTGTGGCAGACATTATTCACCGGTTCCCAAATAGAGGTCTGCAGAGGCAGTGGGTGGGTGGGAGGAGGCAGTGCAGAGTACAGATTGCACGAGCGGGCGGCAGTGGCAGTGGTCCCACTGGGCCTGGTGTAAGCAGCCTTTCCTTTGGGGGGGGGGGACAGACAGAGGGGAAAGCATCTATTTTTAGTGGTTGCCCGACAGGGCCGGAGGTGAGGAAAAGGAACTGTATTTTTTTTTTTTTTTCAAATCCCCGTGGAGGGAGAGAATTAAGGGGGCGAACAAGACAACACAATCCCACTGGTTGTGTAACGGGATGACTGTAATGAGCCAGCCGGCTCCCTTGATAGCCGAAGATGAGGGGGTGGGGGTGGTAACTCGAGGGGCTTAAAGACCCGGGACAGATACGACGTCCCTGGAGGACGTAATGGTTCCTTAACTTTATCATCGGCGTGCAGAGCGCCGAGGTCAGTCCCTTCCTCGCCTCCCGGCAGCCGCTGTGAATGCAGGCAGGGCAGGAAATGAGCGAGGAGGCAGAGGAGGGTCCTGATGGGAGGACGGGGGTGGCAGGGGACTTCCAGGAGACAACCCCCGTTCCCTGGTCTGAACAGAAAGCTGGGAAGTGGAGTCATTTCCTGTTTTGCCCAGCAGTGATCCGGCGGCGGCGGCGGCGCTCGGCTCGAGGGAGCGAATCCCCGGGACGTGGCCCGCGCGGACCGGCGGCGTCGCCTTCGACCCCCTCGCGGGCGGCCCGTTCCCACACACAAACGCATTCTGCGTGCTACCATTTTTTTTAAATTATTTTTTCAAATTGATTTGTTTTCTTCAAGGGTTTGTCTGGAGGTCACACTGAAACGGCTGTGAGATTCAGGGACGGATAAGGGATTGATGTTATCAGAGTTCCGGGCTAATTCGCACTTCCCTCCTCCTGCTGCTGCTTCTAGAAAAGCCAACAGCTGCCGACTGTCAGAAAGCTGGAGGCTGAAGACCAGTCTGAGACGCTTTAGTTTACGTCGCATGTGTAACACTGGAACAAAAACGCTTTAGACGCAGTTCTTCAAACGCTAGCAACACGACCAAATGTCAGCATTGGCCCACGCTTGATTTGTTGAGTGTTAAACGCAGTCAGACACGATTATCTGATGGCAGATTACTGCGTGGCAAGTGGTCAGGACAAAATACGTTTTTGGTCACAATATATATATATTTTTTTATTGATTATGAAACAAGAATACAAGAAATGAATCAGGGTGGTTTCAAAAAGCTACATCATGAAAATCAGCTTGTTGAAATATATCCTAATAAATCAATCAATAATCAATATTAAATGCGTCAGTGGTTTTTTTGTACACAGAGGGAAGTAAAAGGAAAAGGGCAGTGGCTGCTCATTCTAAAATCATCATTATACTATTATACTATCCCTTTCCTTGAAAAGTTTCCTTGAACTGCTAGCAGAAGTTTAAGTCACTTGCTCTGTGGCCGCAAATCAATCAGAGGCTGCGTGTCGTCGGCCTTTGTTGGGCCGTTTGTTTGGGCGCCGGGGCTCAAAAGCGCTGGCTAAACAAGGGCGGGACTCCGCCCAAAGTCAATAGTTTTCTATTCTTAGCAACGCGGTGGAGTTTTTGGATGACTCGTATGGACCAACCTGTTTTCCGTCGACCTCGATGTCGGCGATGTAGTTCTCGAACACGGTGGGGACGTAGACCTCGGGGAACTGGTCCTTGCTGAACACGATGAGGAGACACGTCTTCCCGCACGCTCCATCGCCGACGATCACCAGCTTCTTCCGGATGGCTGCCATTTCTGCAGGGAGAGACACTAAATCTTGTCACAGATGCATCGCAGTTTCACAGACCAACACGAACACCGCGACAGTCTGACAGTCGGCCCCGACGTCATTGGGGGGGTGGGGGGTGGGGGGCGATTTCACATTCTAGGAAAGCGCCAAAGAACACAGTCACACTTCTGTCATCTCGTCTCGTCTGTCTTTCCCTTCATGGCGTCTGAATTATTTGTGGATTTGGCCCGGAGGGGATGTGCTCTAGAATGCAAAACTCTCTTTTTGTGTCTCGTGGCTACACGTCAACGGCCCTGGCGTCCCTTGTTAAGAGCATCACGCCACGTTGCACCTTGGGAGGATGGCTGTGGGGGGGGGGGTTCTTGGCAAATATTCCGCAGCAAAAAGAAAAGGAAATAAAGTGGAGTGACGAGAAAAGGGAGGGTGGGCTATGAGACAAGCTGGGACACGAAGCAATGTGCTGGCTGCTGCTGCTGCTGCTGCTGCTGCTCCACCCTGTTGGTTTCCCCTCTGCAGTGCACGGAAAAAAAGAGAAACATCCAGGAAATCAGGGCGAACGGCGCTCGGCGGCGTCCTCAGACAGACTCCGACAGTGGCATGTGCTTTAAAATGTCTTCACAGAAGTCACGCTTCTCAACACCCAGAGAGAGCAGACGGTGTCCCAATTACCTAAAAAAAGCAAAAGTACATGGCACCAAACGCCGCTATTTCAGGGTACGAGTACTTGCGTTTCAGTGCTCACCGATCCCGAGCACTTAATAAGGTCATTTCACATTTTGTGAACAACATTCCTCAGCAGTTTCACTGCAGTACAAACACAAATTTAACACAATTGTCATATACATACATATACAACTGGTATTGGCATATTTCACGAGTACAAGCAGAGTAGAGGCCATGGTTCTGGACGGGAAAAAAGGGGTTTGCCTTCCCCGGGTCGGTGGAGAGGCCCTGCCTCAGGTGGAAGTGTTCAAGCACCTCGGGGTCTTGTTCACAGGTGAGGGAAAGATGGGAGTGCGAGATAGACGGGCAGATCAGTGGGGCGGCCGTCGTATCGATTGGTCGTGTTGAAGAAAGACCTAAGCAGAAAGGCGAAGTTCTCGATTTACCGGTCGATGCACGCTCCTACCCTCACCTATGGTCATGGGCGAAAGAAGGAGATCGCGGATACAATCGGCCGAAACGAGTTTCCTCAGTAGGGTGGCTGGGCGCACCCTTAGGGACAGGGTGAGAAGCTCGGTCACCCGGCAGGAGCTCGGAGTAGAGCCGACGCTCCTCCACATGGAGAGGAGCCATTAGTTACCAATGTCTCCTGGACACCTCCCCGGAGAGGTGTTCTGGGCAGCGGAAGGAGATCCAGGACAAGATGGAAGGGCTATGTCTCTTGGCTGCCCAAGGAACGCCCTGTGGTCCCGCTGGATGAGCTGGAGGAGGTGACTGGGGCCAGGGAGGTCTGGGTGTCTCTGTTGAGACTGCTGCCCATGCGACCCGACTACGGATAAGCGGCAGAAGATGGATGGATGGAGCATACAACCCGCACTAGTATCGGTGCGTACCTTGCACCGACGTAGCACAGCTAAAAACCAATCCACGCTCATCTTGGCCTTGTGTGTGAGGGGCAGATGGAAGAACATCAGACAAACAGATTAGGATTCCCAGTTTCTGGTGAAGCGCGACACAAACCAGTGGAAAAGGTCAGACAGGACGGATTTCAGCAGCACACTCAGGTGTGGGTGGGGTAGGGCCGGGACGAGACAGTTTTGGGACGGTGCGGGCTTGATGAATGAGCTCGGAGACCTCCGCTGCCCAGAAGCAGCTGTGCATATCGTCATTTGGCTCCTTACCTCACCTCCTCCTCTGCCAGGCAGCCTTGACAAGCGATCCTCTTCACGAGGGCACCCACTTATCAGGGGAAATTAGTCTTTCAGCGTTGGCGGCAAAACCCGAGCTCGGTCCAACAGTCAATCTTAATCTTTGTCCGACGGCAACGCCGGCCCGCTCGCTTCGAAACATGAAGCCACAAATTTAAGTTAACGATAAACCTGCCTGGACTTTTTGGAAAAGCCCTAATGGAGCGCAGTCAACTTGAGACTTTATTTAGATTTGTCTCTGAAAATCTGTCAGGGTGATTATTAGATCAGTGGGTTTTTTTTTTGTTGTTTGGGCTATAAACTCTTTCTCAGACAACAACAACATGCATTGGACACTGTTCCATCTCACTAATGACGTGAACCAGTTTGGAAAAAAAAAAAATCTGGGTATTTGCTTTCAGGAAGGGTTAAATGGATTAGACTGTGAAAACTCCTGTCGGAAGAGTATAAACAAAGACATCTCCAGCAGTCACTTCATTTGCATTAAGACAAAGACTGGAAACAGCTGGTAAATATGTAAAATTGTGCTGTGACCAATACCCTTGTTTCCTGTTTCCTGGATCCCAGCCCACATCACATGTATCAAGGTGAAAAAAGTGAGTTAGACAAACCACAGCTTTAAAACAAATGAAAAAGCTTTGAACTGTAAGTGTGTCTATCTATTACATTCAAAATTAAAATGACCGCAAAATTTGACAAATCAACAGAAAAAAACTTAGTCTCGAAAACACACTTATCGGACAAACATGATTCCAGATGTTGGTGCAGTTGTACGGCAACATTTACACTTGCGACGTTTGCCACCTCCCGACTTTTGCTGTGCCGGTCAAATGTCACTTTTTTATTCGTAAAAATTAAACCTCAGAGGTCGGATCTTCAGGCTCCGCCTTTCAGGCAGCTGAATCGGTCGCTTATCGTAAGAGTAATAAACTGTCTACTGTTGTTTAACCTTTTGACTAAAGGTGAAAACTGAAGTTAATCAATACACCATGAGAACTATACCTGCACACAAACTAACTGAAAGGTGTTTGACAGTTAGCTTTGCCTGAAATGAGCGACAAAAGCGTTTATGTTTATGTGCACTAACGCAACAAATAAAAGTAAATGTTTTGAAAACATCGAAGGGGACTGGTAGTCATTAGGTAGCCTTGTTGCCATGGTCATATAAAGTTGACATGTGGAGGGGCCCCACTGGAAGACCTGGTCTCCAGCAGAGATTTATTAATGTTGGGCTCTTCCTGGAACGTGGTCATGCTTTTGTACACATTTTCTCCCTTTTGCCCAAAGGCCGACTCCTCCTGCCGCAGCCTGCTTACTTGTTTCTGAACAAGACATTGTAAATACTAGTGGTGTGTTGCTCAGGTCTGTTGTATATGCATATGTATGTTAAAATACAACTGACCAAAAAATGGACAGTATAAAACATGTGCATGAGCCAAATATTTATATGGCACTCCTCCCGTATTTTACATGAGAGCTCGGCATAAAAATAAACACTTTGTACCAGGAGAACCAAACGTAAACATTCACTCCCGCTCTGACCGTGAGTTCACACTTGAGAACGTGAGTATCTTGGAGACAGCCAGTATGTCACAGAGCGCTTCTAATTTCCTGTACAGTATGATTTGATTTACAGAGCTGGGCCACAGATGGCCTGAACTCCACGATGGGTACAAGGCCAAATAATTAGGAGACAGCAGCACTGGGGCCTCACAGGCTCACCCTGTGAAACAAAACAATCCACTTCCTGTTCTGTGAAGCCAGGGAGGACTCGTTGGCTGCAGCGCCGGTTAGGAACGTATCAGCCAAGCTGGGACATGGAGAGGGCTTCCACTGATATGAAAGTCTTGTGTAATCACATCCAGAGGCACCATCAATCAAAGCAACACCACAGAGACTCAAGTTAACTGTGGAAAACAGTTACAGGCCTTTGCAATCATACAAAAGAGAGAGTCACCAGGCGATTACGCAACTACTCTACTCTACTAGTGAGGGCAAAGCATTAGGAAGAACACTCAGAAAAAGACCACAACTTGAGAAAAAAAGAAAAGCTTTCTACAACTGCTGAAATACTGGATTTGGTTAATAATCCCATCACCTCTTTTTCCCAGGTTTCTTGAGGCTTAGGGGCCACTGGCGGTTATGCAACATGCTGAACACATACCGTAGTTAATGCTCCTCATTAGCCAATGGGGGAGTTTTAAACAAAAACAAAAAAAAAACAACCCATTGGCCTTAACATTGCACAGGTTTTCCTACAACTAACTGACACACAGCAATCAGGCTTTCCTTGAGGTTTTCAGACAGATGGATGAATCCTCAAGTATAGCAGCTTTCAACATTGCACATCTTTCATATACGACCATGACGGTGTCATCACAACGGTTTGGGATCACCTTCAGCCCCAAACTAGCACATACCAGCGTTGGCTGAGAACTGCCAAACTCTCAAGAGAGAACTCTTGAACTCTGAAAGCTTAAGAGTAGCCTCTTCTATACCCCAATTTCAGTCCCACTATGAATATCTGGTAGGAACTCCGGGACAACATTCAACAGACCAAAACTGAAGACCCACCAAAAAAAATAATAGGATATATTTCGCTGAAAGAAGTGACTTGTCTGAGATCCCTGGAGAAACACTTCCCGAACCCAGTTAGGAAGGAAGCCAATGTGTCAGACGCACTGGTCAAACATCCACCTAATTCTAAGCCACTCTGGTACCACACCCAACCTGGAACAGTCCTGTAATTTTAGATATACTGATAATGGGCTTTGTTTGATTTGAAGCCATGGCAACCAGGCCTAAGCACATTTCTTTGCACCACTGTGTCGACAACAGATCTTCAGATTTAACAATTTATAACCCTGGTTTGAGGTATTCAAAACATGTCGTCGCAGAGTGAAGTCAACAGGTTAGTAAAATACGTCATCATGATAGAATCTATAAAACCAGGGAGGCACATGACAATATTTTCAGTACTTGCGAGATAGAATTGTCCTTTAAAACATTACTTCTGTGCAAATGCCCTCTGGCTTATAACAGCGCCCAAGCTAAGATGTATTTCTGATGAGAAATGAACACCTCACACTGTTCTTGTGTCATGCGTTCCCTGAGTAACCTGACTTTAAAGAACAAACGTTGAAAGTAAAGTTGTAGCCCTAAGCAAGCAAGAATTTCCCTGACGTACCCCCGTCTGAGAAATGGGCCAAAGTTCACAAGCTGGCCGCGAGTGCTCGAGCACCCAGCCTGCGACAGCGTCTACCTACACAACCCCAAGCCGACGCTGAAAACATCTTATCCGTCCACATCTGACAGTAGGCAGCAGACTTCGGATCGCACGGAGGATCCGATGTCCTGCGCGAGATCTCAAAAAATAATCTCAGACAAAAGCCTCGCGCTGTTACGAATCGAGCGTGTGCGAGCGAAATGTCAAGTTCCCAGAGTTCATTCTGTTGGACTCAAATGTGTAAGATGGAAATGTGCTGCTGCTGCTGGACTACTCAGATACCACAGCAGGAACACGCACATGGATCAGGTCGGCCCCTCACATTCTTTCAGGCGTATATTACAACACCAGCGGCTTGGTCCTGCTGAGTAATGACCTGACTGGTACACCCATGGAGATGATTACGCCCATGTAATAAAATGAGCAAGTGTGGTATTTAGACACGAGAACAAGCAGGACAGTGACTTACAGCAGCCCAATTAATGCAAAAAACAGAGTTGAAATATTTACTTTTCTTCTCAATTATTCGTAACTGAAAAGAAATGCTTTCATGACTTGAAATAGAGTTATTATGGACGGTGACAAGATGGTCAGGTTACAGTAAATACAGTTACAGCTAGCTTTCTGCCAAACTCATGACAACACTAACAGCAAGACCAAAGGAAGTGACTGTCCTCAGCCACCAGAAAAGGAAAACAACTCTGAAGAAAAAGGAAAACATCAGTGCAGGACAAAGGGAAGTCATGTCGGAACTGAAATTAAGTTCTGTTTTGTTTGGGCATAGTTACAATTCAAAAACACAATTCAACAATATTCATAATTATACTAAAAAAGCAATTAAAGGCATTCTATTGTGTCCTAAGTGCAGTGGGTAAGTAAATGTGTATTTATCTGGACACATGGGAACAGTGTTGCCACAAGATTAAAGTAGCACCATTTTATTTTATTACTTATTTGCTGCTGCCGAAAAAGCAGCACAAACTTAAAAAGTGGAGCGTTCTACATATATGTTTTAATGAGCTAAAAAAAATTGTCTTTGTGTGGACAAATTACTACAACCAAAAAGCAGAAGCTACATTTTTATTTTATGCGTGAAGTCTCACTCCTTTACTAGTTAATGCTATTGTGGGAATTGAATAAAAGCCACTTTGCTAATATATAAACTTTCTTTGGATGGTGTGAGTTTCTCCGTCAAACATCAAACATTTATTTTATTATTCAGTGGGAAAAGTTGTTCATATTAATAGCAGAAAGCCAAAGAGTCTTCCACTAAATCCCCACGCTATTGCTTTAAATTCAGTCTGTTCCAACATCCTCTGCACTTGGACTTTGGTTCTGGAGTTGAGGGACAGCTATGTTATGCCCCCTGGGTTAGCCGTGCAATTTTCAAACTAAAAGCCAAACTGAAAAACCAGGCAAGCAATATAAATAAATAAACCCCTCTTAAATACCATTTTAAAAGCACTCGGGCAACAAAGGTGGGCACAAAACAGAGAGCCGTGACCAAACTCCAAGAGGATGAGGATACACCTACACACACCTTGAAAGGAACAAACAGCTCCTGACTCACATTTTGGTAAATGATGTAGGTCACAAGCAGAAGAACAGGAAAGACTGGCTGAATTATAGGACGCCAGGGCTGCTTTAATCATCCTGAGCACGAGTGCGAACCAATGAACTGCAACAAACGGCAGTTATTATTATGAACGTCGTCGTCAAGAGACGATTTTTTTTTCTCTCATAAAAATGATGAGCTAAACTGCTTTTTGTCGCTGCTGTACAAAAAAATTAAATAAAATGCATTAATGACTATTTTGATTATGGCGTCTCAACAAACTATAACAACTTCAACAATGGATGTCATCAGATTAATGATATAACAATACAGTAGATAAATGTTCTACAATCCCGATTTGAGAAAAACAAAACACTACAACTATTACTTTGAAGAAACGTGACAAAGGTGTCATGTGACTGGTGTGTGTACATACACGCATACATACATACATACATACGTACATACGTGTATGCGTGTGTGCATATATGTAGACGTTAGAAAGAGTGGATGAATACACACGACATTGTGTGTGTAATTAAGTAAGAAGGAAAGTGCTGCTTACATCTGATAGGTCCCTGCAACAGTTACCTTTACAGGAAAGATATCAGGAAAAAGCTGTTTGCCTGTCAACAAACTTATCCATTAATGGCCAACCGAGCCGCCAACGGACCACTGTTAAGCACCCGACACGTCGCCTCGTAAAGAAGTGGGAGTCGCAATAATTCACATCGACGAGGAAACGAAGTGTTCCCAGGAATAGCAGCGGCTCATTAGGAGATTTGCCACCATGAGGAGTTGCTTATTGAGGTCGCAGCAGTAGGACACACGGTTGCGAGTGCGTTGGATCCGAGGAGAGGCACGCACGCACACACTTCAAAAACCGACCAGAGCGAAGCTATCAACAGTTGAGCCGACAACTCACAGAATTAACCACCTTCTCGCGGATTAAACTCCTGTCGGGGAAGGGACGTCCACAGGGACAAGCCGCCACCTTGTTCCCTCGCCCAAATAAGTGAGCCACAATCACCCCGTCGACTTGTGTCAAAGCGCACGTATCGAGCAAGAAGCCACTAATTCCTGCCGCATTTACCTGTAAGTCAGCCGAATGAGGTGTTTGTTGAATTGTTGGTTCCTCGCCCGCCCGTTCGTCGTTGTTCCCGGTCGTGTCACACACACACACACACGCACGCGTAAGTACTCACTTCTTACTGCAGTGTTCGCTAATTTTACACAGTGGGTGCTGAGAACCGGGGCAGGCGAGCAGGATCCTCCCACCCACACCAGCAGCAAGCTAGGCCAGGCTAGCGGACGGCTACTTCCGCTCAATACCTTCAAAATAATAAACCAAACGTTCTGTCAGCGTCCATTCGCGCCATGCCAGGACTGCCACTCGTTTCTTCCAAACAATATAAACACCGTCTTCTAAACGACGCGTGTGATATATATTGTTCTGAAAACTGTTGATTATGAGAAAGAATTTTGACTTTTGTGTTCAAAGGAAGTAGAAGAACGAGGTGAAATGGGAGGGAGGGTGTTGAAAGCCAAAGTTTGTGTTCTACCCTGTACATAACATTGTGTAAAACAATCGACAAATCTAAAAAGATAAAATCCAAAAGAAGTTAGTTTCTTTTGAACAGTATAGTACCTTATTAAGTGTGTATGATTTACATTTTGATTTCTCTCTCCGGTTTCCCACAGTTAAAAAAAAAAACCTACCCATTCACTACAACATTTTTCAAGAGTATCTTTGCGTCCCTAAAACGAAGATCACTGTTTTTGAAAATTTCTAACATACTTTTTTGCTTTCGTTTGGTGTTTGTCGTAATCTTTAAGAGCACTTGAGCTATTTCCTGTCGCGTTCGGCCTCCTTTCCCTGGACTTGACGGCGCTGCTGCAGTGGCTGGAGTCACCCTGGTCCCTCCTCCAACTCTCCGGCCGAGGAATGACATCATCTGTAGTACAAGGAGCCTCATGCAACAGGAGGGATGGGTGTGGATCGCAGCTCTGTAGCCCAAAGTACAACAGTGATTGAAACAATATGTGGCTTGTTTTGGATTTGGTCTTAAAAAATGAAATAAGAAACGATATTGTTAAAAAAAAAAAAAAAAAAATTAACTGGCTGAACGACGAGATCCAGTCACGAAACAGTTTAGTGTGTCTCTTATTTATTTATATATTTATTTACAGAGTGGAACACTGTTGCCCTTTTCCAGCTTTAGCCTGCTGCAGTATTTATTCGGTGTTTCCAATAAGAGACCTTGCACCTCTTTTATTTTTAATTACAGATTAAACACTGGTGGTTGTTAGTGTCCTTTCCTTATTGACCTTCTTATGCAAATGGTTAGACACGAATGCCTTTGATAGTTACACTTGATCTCTGTGTAAAAGAGTGAGGAAATAATTAAAAACATGTGATTTCTCCAACTGGGTGTGTATGTTGTTTTTTTTCCCCGTCTTTTTTTTTTTAGGGAACTAAAATGCAATCGAGGTTTCATTTTCAGTCAAGTTTCACACATCTTAAATCTGTTTCAATGTTTTACTTGGATATTTTACAAGCTCGGTTTCATTTTAGAGCAGCAATGCAGTTCGCCTGAGATGCGACGTGGCCGCCAAGCGGTTGATCACAGCTTGAGGCTGGGCAACAGCTGCACCATTTCTTAATGACGAGGAAGCCTTTTGCCACAGCTTTCTTTGAGGAACAGGAAGACGAAAAACAAATCAGACACAGAGGAAACAAGTTCAAGGAAAATGGGAGGGAGAAAAATGTGTTTTTATTTCCGAGCTGGTTACACATTATCCCCTATACCTCACATTGTGGTAGGTCGCGACATCTCTTTAGAACTAACAGTGATGGCTAGAAACACAAAAATAAAACCTCTTTATACCTCTCACAACCAAGGTCGTTTAAAAATATATGGGTCATCTAAACAGCAACAACAAGACATGACAAAATAATACAAAAAGAGGTATACAGTACATCCATGATCATACAACATTCTCCTCACCAGCGGATCGATTATAGTGCGTCTCGTCCCTTCCACCTTCTAATAAGGCAAACGTGTGAAGCGTAATCACCTCTTACTATTACCGTGACGTTTACTGATCACAAAAATAAAAGTCTATTTGCACTGAATCAATTTGCCTTTTCTTTTTTTTTCTTTTCTTATTTTTTTTTACCTTATTGTAACCCTCTGCTGTCATTACCGTACAGTTAAGAGTAAAATAAATCATCTATGAGCACATTCAACAAAAAAAAGAAAGATACCACAAATCAACAGGCTACCACAGAGCATGTGCAACAGTGTCAAAAGTGCGATTTGTTCATTCATCAGTATGAAAGGAAGTGCAGCGGAGAAAAAGGACCGGACTAATTCTTTTTGGGTCCAGCGCTGCAGAAAACGGTCCATTCTCTTTTGTATTTTTTTTTTTTTATTTTATTTTTTTTTAAGATTTTCCTACATGCTTTTTATCGTACAGACATGAATCTAATGCTGATCTTCATTTGATTCTTTCAAAAAAGTTGTTTGACTCAATATTCAGTATCAATATACAGCATCTCTTTGGTTACTTTACATTCTCTCCCTCCCTCCGCTGCCCCTTTCCCAACGTACTGTATATCAGTGAAAGAACAAGAGGGGTTCTTTTTCCTTTCTTTTCTTTTTTTACAAAAAGGGGAGCTACATGCAGGGGAGTGACATGGAAATACAAAGTCTGGTCAAAGGTTGAAAGGTGTCCCCCGGCCGGCTATGAATAAACATAAACAGGAAACAAGAGTACGACACGGATTCAGCTCTCACCGGGGGAAACCACCACTAACGACATGTCTGGGGGAGGGAGTGTGACTCTGGTAGAGTCGCCTTCAGGACTTCCTCCTCCCCGGCTGGCCCCGCCTCCACCCAGAGCTCGGACGGCGTCAACAATCGGGGCCGTGCTCTCGCCACCGCTGCCGCTCTGTCATGTCTCTAACTCGTGACCCGCCAGTGGCACGATGAACACGGTGATGTCATCGCCCGAGCCCAGCTTCTCGTTGGGAAGCCGCCAGCCGCGCTCTTTGAGCACCCCTCGTGACCTCATCAAGAGGTCCTGGGCGGCAAGTGTGTATCTGTGGAACAGGTGGGAAAAGACAACGGTAAAACACATGCATCTTGTATGAGATGATGGTGAGAAACAGGATTAAAGCCTTCAAAAATCGATTGTTGATTAATTATAGTTAAAATGAGACATTTATCTCTCATTTTGAAAACAATGACTAAATATAGATTTTTTAAATAGATTTTTTAATATATATATATATATATGTATGAACATATACAGAGCTAATCAGCCTGTGGCACTATTTAGGTGTAACAGAAGTCCAAGTTACTTTGGTACCTTCCCTCATCTTCCTCTTGACCCACAGGTTTTATGCCAGGCCAGTGTGCTGGCCGATCAAGCATCGTGATAGTTTTGTTAGTTTTGCGACCGTGAAAGCAAGAAGTCATGCTGATACAGGAAACCAGTATGTCCATAAAGCCGTCACCAGAGTGAGGCATTTACTTCTTCCTGTACCCCCTGACCCTTGACCCTTGCCCTGAGTCCCAGCAGGGAGAGGTTAAAACCCTTCCTTATGAAGTGGGTCACGGCTTCGAAAACAAGTTACATCATAAGAAGCCTTTTGCTTGAGCTTTTTTTTTTTTTTTTTTTTGCTGCACTCTACATGCAAAAACCCACACCAGGTGTTTGATGATTGCCATTCTTTTGTCATATTCCATTACATCAGATGAGAACAAGCCAAAAATGTAATCCGAACATATTCTAACGTTGGCATTAGTGCATTTTATTTGGCAAAATGTAATAAACGAAAAAGAGAACTTTTCCCAAGACGTTCTAATTCTGCAGAAGCGTCTGTACGGTTACTGTAGTTCATCTTTACAGCGTGATATTTGTTGCCATCTAGTGGCAAGCGTGGATACATGCAACATAGTAGGGGCTGTACTGTTCGTACTATTTAAGAAAAATATATCTTCCCGTCTCTCTCACGGTCACTTTGCACAAACCTCATGGGATCAGTGGGGTCACAGCTGGATAAGTAAGCCGACACAGCGTCTGCCACTTCCCGGTCCGTCGTCACATCCCACAGTCCATCTGTGCCCATCACCAACACGTCGTTCGGGCCGTGTTTGTGTTCCTCCATATTGTACACCATCACCTTTGACAGATTAAAAAAAACAAAACCAAATGGTACTGATTTGTTTCACTTATTTTCTCATCCATTCACAACATGAGCGCAAAGCTGCGGGCAATGGTGCAAGGGGTCAACGATTTTAAAGCAAACCGTTTCAGAGTAACTTACGTAACAGTTGAGCCCTACGGCTATAATTCATGAAAAGGAGGCCTGAATGCAAGTCTGCCATGAGAAGCGCTTGAATAGAAACCGAAAAACTCAGTCTTAATGGCGGGGAGGCTCACCAAAAATGAGAATGGAAAGTTAACAAGTGGCATGACAGCCACAAAAGGGTAGGGTGTGAAAAACATAATTAACATGTCTCAACTCTTTGAATGAGCTCAGACAGAGAGATAGACATACAGACAAACAGACAATGTCATTAGATAGATAGATAGATATACAGATACGTAAATGTATCTACTAAGACTAGCATACTAGCCACCTTGCTAATGGTAGTGTTGAGGACTTCTTAACATTAGTTTTTCAGTGTGCAACAGTTTTTTTTTTAACTTTCACAAAATGGATGAATATTTCTGAAGAATCCTGAGTGTTTTAAACACAGGGGGCAACCTTCCAATATGGCTGGATCGCTAATGTGAAATCTTGCTAGTCTGTTTTGAGATACCATCGATTTCTCATTGCGTCTTGACCAAACCAATTAGCTTCCTTTTTTCTTTTTAGTTGTGACCAAAGCAGGAGATGAAAGCATCGTCGGGTCATCAGATGACCCAGAAGCTGAAGAAAAAACAGAAGTGGCAACTGTGAATATAGCTGTCGCTAATCGGGCTAGCCTGGATTCTGCAATGGTGGCTTATACCACATTTAGATGATATTTTTCACGTGACGGATGAAAAGTGCACTGAAGGCTTTTCTCTCGACAGGCAGAAAAATGAGCTGTGTTGCTTTTATGTTTATTTAAAAAAAAAAAGACATCTGAAATTCTCTTACCTCAGGGACACATGAGAGGAAAGGCTTGATATAAATGTTGGAGTTGTACACTTTCAAGTCATGATCCCCCAGACCGCGGGTCACTCCGATGGTGGCCATGACCCGTGCCTACACACACACACGCACGCACGCACGCACGCACGCACGCACACACACAACACACACACACACACACACACACACACACACACACACACACACACACACACACACACACACACACACACACACACACACACAGATGATTGTTTTACAATGTGATTTAGTTCCAGACAAAAATCCACTTATCGGGGATTATTGCATGAAGATCTTGTTCTGTCAGACGATAATGAAAATGTTCAGCCGCTCTCATTTCTGCGCCCGAATATCTCACAACTGTATCATCGGGCACCCAAACGCACACACACACACACACACACACACACACACACACACACACACACACACACACACACACAGGTAGACACATTTCTCTAAACTTCTGAGAATGTGTTTCCCCCCAGTGTTTTACCTTTTTGCCTTCTCCATAGATGAGCGGGAATTTGAGATCATCTTCAACAATAGTTTTATAAGCCCTGCGAGACAACCGCACCACAGTCTCACGTTAATGGACTGAGATACATTTAATTTTCAAGTAATTGAGGCAATAAAGTGCAATCATTTAACCAAACACTTTCAAGCAAAAATACAGACTTATGTCTGCTTTTGAACTTGTGATGGACATTCTGACCATTAGGTGATCCTTCACAGGCTCTTATTCATTTCTCAGGAAAAAAAGAAAAGAAACACAAGCCACCTCTCCTGAGCAGTTGCAGTGTGTCCTACATTAAGCTAATTGTTCACAGAGGAGTGAGTAACCGCCAGACATGTGATCACAGAAGATGCTGGTGCCTTACCAGCCAGTCATGGTGTGGTCTCTGTACAGCATCTTTTTGCCCAGCTCGCTGTGTTGGATCCTACGGGGGAACTCAATGTGAGTGAACTCATTACCCAGCAGCTCCGGCCTCAGGAAGCCCTGCAAGTGAGAAGCGACACACAAGACGAGGCTGATAAAGTCCTTTTTTTTTTTTCTTGTAATGAACCATATGTCAGCTCTCCTACTTGTTTTTGCCATTGAATGTCTGCTTTCAGCTCAAAGCAGACGTTTGATCTAAATTGATGCTAATAGCATCTTTATAACTCTAGCGGGGATCAAGAAACAGTGATAAATTTATGGACTGTTAAAAAGAAGAATGTGTGAATTATGTGAAAATATTTGATTGTAAAATAGTAGTGTATAGTTCACTTTCCAAGGCAAAGATATGACCGCTTTGGTGGAAAGAGTAGTCAACGATAAATGTGTGACAATGAAGGCAAATTAGGGAAGTTCACAATCTAAGAGCCAAAAAAAACAATGAGGTTCCAGAAACCAGCAGGAGTGATTGGACCTCACTCCCGTGACTGCGAATCCAAAGACTCATGACCATGAAAAGTGCAAACAATTTCTAAACAGCCACAAATAGAGCGCAGACCTGTATTATTAACATGTCCAACCTTTTCTATGTATTATATGTGATGTGCTTCACTCATAAGTTTCAGCAGCAAACATCACCCACCATCTCTGTGTGACTCACCGCTGCTGCCGAACAGGAACGACAGCATGGCGCAAGAATTTTTCCTTTTGTCCAGTGTGTAAAATTTTGCCTGATTTATGATTTTTATATCAGTAAAAGCTTAATATACTGTCCATAAACACATTAATAAAAGAATATAGTTCCCTAAATACTTCCTTAAATACTGGTGTAACGGTGGTAGTGGTGTATCAACAGCTTTCTCAAGAAAAAAAAGCCTAAATAAGACATAGTAAAAACAGAAACATACCAGATACTGTAGCCGCTGCCTCTCAGACTCAGGTGTGAACTCGTTGGTCATGGGGATCACTTCATTATTTCGAATGATGATGGCCCTGCAGTGAGAGAAACACACACGCATTTCTTACACAACAGCTCGGGCGTGTGTACGGTGTGTTTCGAGGAAGGCTCGGGCATGCTGCAGTGTGAAAAGTGAACCCCCAGGGGGCACAGCTCACATATGTTTCACTCAACCCGCTTTTGATCCCAGCCAAAATGTCCCACAGTCCCTCACCTGCTGTCCCCGGCGTTGGCTACGTAGAGCTTCCCCATCATGTGGATGGCCGCTAAGGCGCAGCATCCGCCGGAGATGGTGTACGAGGTTTTTTCTCTTTCAATGAGGTCATCCTGGAAAAGAGAGAGGGGGAGAAGAGAGAGGGTGAGAGAGAGAGAGAGAGAGAGAGAGAGAGAGAGAGAGAGAGAGAGAGAGAGAGAGAGGGACAGAGAGAGAGACAGAGAGAGAGAGACAGAGAGAGAGAGAGTTGTAAATACATACCAGCAAAAGCGGCGTGACTGTGATGGTCATGTTTTTAAATACACACACGCACACGCAATGCTGCTTCACCCATTAAAATACACATTCTGGCCGCTTTATTAGGCATATCCTGCTAATAGTTCGTGGCCAGTGAGTCCACAACTTCAAGATTGTAGGTTTGTGTGTTCAGAAATATTTTGCATCTATGGTCTCTAACCAGCCAGCCCAGTCTGACCTCTGACCCCTGACACCAACAAAACCTTTTCCTCTGCAAAACTGTGGCTCAAGGGGCTCCTTTCTCTTTTTGGGACTGTAAACTCAAAGTCACTTTGGTCTCCTCTCGTCCACGCTCTGATGTCCAGCACGTCGTCCTCACCACATCCACATGCCCTAATGCACTGAGCTGCTGCCATGTGAAGCGGCTGATTAGCTACTTGTGTGAACAAGCAGTTGCACCAAAAGGGCGTGTGGACGTTGATGACCTACACCTAGAACAACAGACAAATGTTGTTGTTTTTTCCAAACAGGGCCAGTAGGTTGCAACTCGAACTTGACCAGTTCGTCCTATGAGCAATTCACAAAAGGTGTGTATACGTGCGTTGGCATTTACCCACTTGACGTGACATGACTTGCGTCGCTCGCAGGCCATTCTTCCCTGCATTTGGCTCACTTCAAGCGGGACAGAGACCTACACATAGACCAGAACTTGCTTGTTTGATTCCCACCAAGTTCGATTCCTCGCTCAAACTGGACTGTCCGAGCAAACAAACAAGAAGAAAACATCCTAACTTGCAACCCTGGGCTGCAATAGCGTTGGCATTAGGCAGAATTCTTATTAGAAGTGGAAAACGCCCCTTGTCCTCAGTCCCAATAGTGAAGGAGGAAAACATGCAGAAATGCAAAACAGACGGCAAACATCAGCCAAAACAAGCTGCAGGCCAACAGCGCTTTCTTGGAATGGATGTAATGTTTTCTCTAATACATGGGGTTCCTGTTTAGGGATAAACATGTGCGAGAGCGAGACCTGGCCGTGCGATCGCTAATGGATCATCTGCTCACCATCTGCGTGAAGGCGGTCTCGATGACTCCCATCACCAGGCTCTCCAGGCTGACCACCTTCTCCATGTGGAAGCGCACCGACGAGTCGCTGACGGCGTCCGGCTCTTCCGGGTCCTGGGCGACGCCCTTCTTGCCATCCGCCTGGAACGGGCTGCCGTTCTTGGCCAGGCAGATGGGAGGTGCACTGCCGGGGTTCTCCAGCAGGTGGAAGATTTCTCCCAGACGGTCTCGGATGAGGCGGTGGAGGAGCTTGGAGGCCATGATGGCGGCGCCAGAGCCCGCGTGCCCGTCAAACACGCCCCAGAAGTGGAGGGGGATCCCCGTTCCATCCTTGAACACACACACACACACGCGCACATACACACACACACACACACACACACACACACACACACACACACACACACACACACACACACACACACACACACACACAGGCAGAGGGAAAGGCTCTGAGGCTGCCGCTGATCACGTCCGCAGCGCCAAGATAAAAAGTGTTCCATTTGGCAGGAGATAAGAATCTTATGTGGGCTTAATATTTAATGATTTATGAAGAATGGAACACATATAAAACAGAAGATTAATAATAGCTGCGTTTTCTGAGAAACAAAAGCCCTCCATGACACGGAAGACGCTGATCCCCTCGCAGCTCTGTGGCCAATCACGGTGGCGTAACGTGTGAACAGATTTCACTAAAGAACCCGCGCAGCGCCATGAGTGAGTGAGAGAGTGAGCGAGAGAGTGAGTGAGCGAGCAAATGTTGACCCGCAAAACTTGTGTACACATTAATTCTGGTATTCAGTGCCAGCGCACGAGAAGCAAATGTTCCATGCGGGCTCGACTCTGGAGTGCTCTTCTGTGGTTGAGGTCGTGAGTATTGATTATGAAAGGTTCCGTGTCATGCAGAATTAACTGACTAATGTTTTTTTTTTTTAACATTAATGAGAAAATAAATCTCTTTTATTTGTTCTGCTTGGCCCTTCTTTTTTCAAAAGTCTGACTGTGCCAAACAGTTATATATATATATATACACACACACATTGATTTCTTTCATTCAGATTACTTGAAACAATGCCGGCACATTGCACAAAGTAATTACAAACAGCCAGAGATCGCTATCACCCTGGACAGTGCAAGTCTGCAATCATATAATGCCTTTGTCTTTGCATTGGGCCTTTAACTCGGCGTCCTGTTGTGCAAACATCTCTCCATCCGTCTCTCTCTGCTCACCCCATTGTCCTCCAGCAGCGTGGAGTTGTTCTTGTGCTTGCCGCTCGGCTTCTTCACAAACAGCTTCTCGCAGGAGGCCTGGTCCTCGTTCAGCATGCTCTTCCCCGCATTGATCACCCTGGCAGAGGAGGGAGAGAGAGAGAGAGAGAGAGAGAGAGAGAGAGAGAGAGAGAGAGAGAGGCGAGATGACTGATGGCGTTTGTCAACCACCGCACGTGAAAACAATAATCGATCCTGAGAAAGTGCAGAGCGAGTCGATTGGCCGATTGGGATGCTCTCTCTGGCCTCAGAGGGGACGTGCACAAAGAGATATTAAGTGTATTATTTTATTATTAAGATTGCTATGAGGCCATACCGCAGGAGCCTAATGGCTTTCGCAGCAATGCGGTTTCACAGTGTCGCGGCAGCAGCCTCTGCGTGCGCTACATCAGTTGTTCACTGCAAAGTAACTTCATGCAAAACTTCGGTGACAATGACACAAAGGCACTTTTACAAGTCGTTAATGGGAGGACGAGTCCCCGGTTGCAACGGCTGCGTCGCCGGGAGGGAGAGGAAGCGTATGTCGCCGTTTTGCAGTAATAAAAATGCGAAACGGCCGGAACTCAGCAAAAATCCCCCTGCGACAAAAGCAGGTGTTTGGCTCATTCATTCTGTATGAATGAATGAAGACGTGGACACGGACGACAACTAGAGTATGAAGAGAAGATGAGCTGGCGGCGGCCGCACTGCGGTTTCCTAGCAGCCTTGAAAATGCTTTAGCGCAGCTGCTTTGTCCTCGGCTTGTGCGTGAAAGGTTGACCTTGCACAGTGACTGGCTGGCTTTGATTTTTTCTCATCCATCACACCAACTTCCAGTAAAAAGCATTTTCTCAGTCGGATTTAGGCAATCAGGAAGCAACGGCTGCTAGCTGCTACCCCCAGAGGAGGGTGGAGGAGGCGAAGGTGGGGGGAAGAATCAACTGTGAGCCAAGCTGCTTTTGCTATTGAGATTACTTGACACCCAAATGGCTGTGAAAAGAGTTTAGTCAAGCAGCACGGGGCATTGCTCCTGGCAATGGGGTAATTGACGTCACAATTGTTGGTCCTTGTGCCAACAGGAAGCCTTCAGCGCTAAAGCTCCTGGCTACGCTAGCAGCGACTGATGAGAAATCCCTCAACTCAGACAGAAAGAAACTCTTTCCTGCCATCAGAGCCGAAGCTAGTGCCTGAGCTAGCAACAGCCTGAGCTAGCAGTAGCCTGAGCTAGCAGTAGCCTGAGCTAGCAATGGAAGGGTTTTTACCGGAAGGAAAATGTAAGATCCATATCAAAAGGATTTGAGGAATGACTCCTTTATCGTGCCAGGTAAGGAGGGAGGAACCATCACCTGTTGTTTTGGACAATCATTAACTTCCTTGGGGTAAATGCTTGGCGCTTTACCACAGCACCTTGTTGACTTGGAGGTTTGGTGCAGAAGAACACAGTGTGCTCTGTGTTTTCAGGGCTTTTTAAGGTCCCACTCGTGCTCAAAACAGCCGATGAAAGTCAGATTATATAACTCAACCATGTCTCATCAATCTCACATTGATTTTTTTTTTTTTTTTAGCTTTTTCCGGAGCCAATGGACGCAAACACACACACACACACACACACACACACACACACACACACACACACACAAAAAAAACAGGTTTACTTTAGGTTTACCTTTACTGTAATAAAAACACCAGTACAGTCAAAAAATAGCGTGCATGTGCACACGTGGCATGTTTCTTTAAGCCGCCGCAGGAGTCTAACCCAGAGAGACCCGAGTTTGGACCTCATGCTGGCACATTATGTAACACATTCAGTTTCAATGATATATAAATGCAGCATTAGCTGGATAATACAGCATAATGCTGATTGCATAACTCCAGCAATTCAAGCGAGGTCATTAAAAAACCCTCAGAATTTTTTTTTCCTGCAGAGAACGGATTAGTAATTTATCACTCGCTTCTCACATCAGAGAAAAAAAGAGGGAAATTCTGACGACTCTCAGTGAGAGGCATGAAAAAAAAATCTGCTAAAGCAGACGAGAGACTTCCAGAATCTAATCGCACTCAGAAGTGGCTCTGTTTATTTTCCAAATAGTTTGGTGGATTTCAACCATTGGAGAAAATGGCCGCTGGCATTCCAGGGGCTGGGATATCAGAGCAGCAACATATGAGGCACGAAATCCAACTGCTGCCCAAATTTGGATTATGAAAAGCCCATTTCAATTTCTAATCAGTTTAAAGCACTGCAGACGCACCAGCGCTCTGACCCCCTGACCCCCTTCACTGCCGCTTGAAGCAGGAGGCACGATGTCTGCAGCTGAAATTGATGCTGAGGTCAAATACTGGCGGCAAATTGTCATTTATTTATTTGCTTTAACTTTATGCATCTGTTCAAGTGGCCAAAGAGTTAAAGATGTCTTGCAATGAGGGCTGGGAATGAGTCTTTGATGAACATAAATTTCCTTTTTTTTTTTTTTTTAGTATTCTGTTGATAAAGGATGTACATAAGTCTTTCATAAGAGCAAAAACTGCGTGCACCAAATTTAGCAGGACAGCTAATTTCTATTTCTATAAAAAGATTAAAACTATATATAAACCACTAATTCAGTTAAATGAACCGCAACGAATTGAAAGATCTGACACTCTCGGCCCCTTCATTCCGCAGTCGGTGTTTTCAAGCTAGCCACGGCAGTGTTGCGCAGAGACCCTTGTTTTGTAGCCCGACGTGATCACTCCCTTCCCTCTCGCTGGCCAGCTTCCCCATCAGCAATGTTGTTCTGAGCCACACATGCAGTCAGTCACACAATAGTTAACCACATGGTCAACGGTTGCTTTCACACTTTATTTAGAACATAGAAAGCACACCATCCACAGCGACAAAGACATGAATGCTGAAGTGTACCCTGCACTTCAGTTTCCCACGAGTGAAGTGAATAAAAACCTGAGTGATTCATTTTTTTCATTTTCACAGTCCTGTTTTATTTTTACAGTCAAGGCTCTTTCCACATGCCTGTTGTGTCATGAGCTCTCACCGCATCCACAGTATGGAATCTGCAACTCTCCTGTTTTGAAGGCAGTCACATGCAGCCTCAAGTCAGCCACACCGCTGGCCCGCGTAGGAGGATGTGATCCTAGCTCACACCTTCCTGTATTGTGACCCCGTCGCTTTCGCACATCTACGATTCGGTCAAATGATTTCACAACTCGTGACTGGAAAACGTTGTGGGTCATGTTTAGTAAAACAGTGGTTTCTTTGTGCGAACACTCCTCCTCCTCTTGCTCTACAGGGCAGCAGGAGAGGGAGGACACTTCAGAAGAGGAAGTGAAGAGTTGCAGAAGGCGGCGATCGCTGCCAGTTTTACTGAAACGTCCACATACAACGGTTCCATGTTTGGCGCTTTGGCACTTTTCCCTGCATAACTAGAGGCCAGTGAGGAGTTTCAGTCAGGATCCACTCTAAGAGTTTGGCCTGTTGGGCAGATCTTACTCCTCTACTGAGACCTGGGAATAAACAGAGCGGACAGTAATGAGCTTTTCTTTGTGGTTTACAAATTAAATATAGGCCAGATGCTTCTGGACTCTATTACATCGACTCGTCACAATTTTAGTGCTTTTTTACCTTGAAGCTAATTTCTGCTGCTGCTGAAATGCAGAGCTCTGAGAGCATCAAAAAACAGCAGGCCAGGTCGACTCCAACAGACGCAGGTTCTCCTTTGCGCAATGTTTTCCTTATAAATACCACAGAGTGAAGCTGTTTTGAGGGAGTTTAAGCATGCCAAGTGTTGGAGGCTTGCTGCACAACTGAGTACATTTGATCAGAGCGCAAGAGTGATGGAAGCACAAAGAACCACTTATCATTATAAATCTGTCTCTATTACCAACAGAAGATGTAAAGGCCCAGTGCGTTTTCTCTATTTTAGAGCCATCTCAAAGTCAGAAAGCAAACTGCAAACAATGTTAATGTTAATTCCTGTTTTCCAATGTTCCGCTTGAATGCACAACTTTCTTGTACCAGCTTGTTATGCAAATAGAAAATGCTTAGCGCGACAAAACTCAACCATTGGTCATTTATTTCTGACTTTATCTGACCGAGAATGTAGATCTGTATTTTTATTAAATTCCTGTAAATATAACAAAATTGAAATGGTTCATTTCCATTTTCCTTGCTTTTAAATGTGATGTTTTCTCAAACAGACTGTGGCACAGCATCAGGCCAGAGCCTGGGGCTTCAGCTTCAAATAAAATTACCCCAAGTAGCTATTTGACAAAAGCACTTTGCAGCAACACAAGCCGCCACAATGTGGTGAGAGCATCGTTGGAGCATCATCTGGACGGCTCGATTATCTCTTGCAACAGCCGGCTGGCTCTGGCTCACACTTTCCATTTGGTGCATTTGGCTCTTTCGGATGATTCGAAAAATCAACCAGCTTACAAACGTACGAGTGAAAACACACCTCTAGTAGTTTTTTTTTTTATCTTACGGGTTGCACAAACTAATGGACAACTAAACCACCAGAAGGTCACAGCTCTCCGCTGGACATCAGGACATTAAAAAAAAAACAAAAACAAAAATAGCCAAATGTCACTTTGTAAGGATTACACTCTTCACCAAATAAATCTGATGCACAGCTTTCAAGCAGGCCACCATTCGGAGTGATTCCACACTTTGGAGGGAGGACAAAACACTTGGGCGCAGGAACGGTGAATCCGGCCCGGTCACGGCGGTGAAAAACGTTCCGGCTGTTTACGCTCTCCGTGCCGCCGGCCCGACGCGGGAGCCGCAGATCAGCCGATTAGTCGGTGTTGTGCACACAACTGCTAATGCCTTGATTACAGTTTTCGGTGGCTTATGCCAAAGTCATTTCCAGCATAACGCAGATGGCTGCGTTAACGACGCCACCGGCATTCCCACACACACACTGACCTCTCTCCTGGTGAGACCTCCCTCATTAAGTCCCCGCAGACGACAAATCCCTCTCCCCTCTCCCGATGGGACGGCATTAGTCAGCACCTTCTTTTTTCTGTTTTGTTTTGTTTTCACACTGAGTCCGACAGAACAGGCAGTGTCACTATGGCCCAAATACAGTCCCTTCATAAACTCTCTGCCCTCGCCACCCCTGCCTCCTCATTCCCCATGGGGCAGCGGAATGTCTGGAAGTGTTTTTTTTTTTTTGCCCTCTCTTGTGGGAATAGCTTGAGCACCAGAATCCTGGCCAGCAGTGTGACTGGGAAGTGCTCGCTGCTCCTTTGGGCCGCTGCAGGCGTAGTGTACGAGGTGTCTAACACCCTGCAGCAGTACCAAGGGCAAAAAGAACTCTGCGGGAGCCAAAAAAAAAGGTGAAAAGATACCAGTTGTGAAAGACGCTTCAAACTATTCAACGACACAACACGGCCCATGAGCAAAAAAAAAAAAAGGGGCGGCGGCCGGATTGTCAGCCAGTTTATCCTTCAAATAGAGAGAGAGGGAGAGAGAGAGAGAGAGAGAAAGAAGGGTCTGTGGTCTGTATGCGTGTGCTTGCATGCAGTCAAGGATTAACACAGAAAAGGCTTATCAGTGACATGGCATGATGGGGACGTAAAGACATTTCCTGCTGCCACTAGAGATATTGCAGAAGCAGCCTTTTAGTGAAGTACCACCGAACACAATGTCAGTGTTTGGTAATTACGTTGCAACAGTGATCCTAAGCGTCACTCACAGCAACCCGTGCACAACAAGCCGTGCTAGACTGTGCACAAAGCGGAAAAAAGGTGGTGGGCGCGCTTACTGGCCAGCAGTCATCTGCTGCAGTGCCATGCGTCCAACCGCAGCAGCACCACAGGGCCCAACACTCACTATGAAAACATTACTGCCAACCTGTGCGTATATTGCGCACGTATGTGCATATTCGGAAATGTGTATATATTTTTTTCTCTCTCTCTCGTCAGACTGCAATGACGTCACTCACTCTGCGTATCCCGTCCTCCAGTGGAGCCTGCAGCCTCTCTTCAGCGTGATCACCGGCCGCGACGCGTGCTCGGTGGAGTACTGCAGGAGCTCCGGGGTGAGCTCCAAGAAATCCGGCCGGCCGTAGGGGAAGCGCGGCGGCAGGCTGTCGTTTCCGCACGGCTGGCCGCCGCCGCCGCCGCCTCCTCCTCCGGGCTGGTGGTTGTGGTTGTGATGGTGCTGGTGGTGATGGTGGCCGTGCGGCATCATCCCCCCCACCAGGGTGGACATGGCGTTCTTAACTTTGCTGATCATCATCGGCTCACCGGCGGTCGATCACGGGGCGAAAAGCGACGCGCGGCTGTGGGAGCGCGGACCGATCAGTCGACGACGGGTCAGCGGCCCGGGACGAGGTTCATTCCAGGAAGAGCGTCTTTTTCCTCCGCCTCGGCCCCATGTGACAAGCTGCCGGAGAGGTGGCTGGCTGCGCTGGCTGGGCTCGCCGCGGTGTTTTCCTCATTCACGTACAACGCGCACAGACACACACGCAACACACACACCCACCCACCCACCCAACCACGCGCGTGCGCGCACACAGAGTTTGAACGCCGCCGCTCGCTCGTCTGCGCGCAGGCGGCGATCCGGCTACTGGTTTATATGGCAGCAGCAAGCAGCAACAGCAGCGCGTCACAGGCAGGAACGCGCAGCCAGACACGCACGCACGCACGGACACACGCATACACGAGAATGTGAAAGTAACGCGAAAGACCGCAGTGCGAGTCCATGGTCTGCTGAAGGAAACGACATGTAGGTCAGAAAAACAGACTGTTTCGGTTGTCATTTGTTTTATGTAAGAAAATAAATTGCACTTGTTAGCATGCACATTCATTCTTTTTTAACTGATTTTATTTTTCAAGTTATTTAAATGCGTTCAATTTAAGAGTGCTATTCGTTTGTTTTTTTTTTAAAATAGTTTTCTTTTTATCAATACTTCAGCTGAAAAAAATGAGGGAAAACACTCTTAGAACATCAGTTATCAAAGTAGCCCATCAATCAATCAATCAATCAATCAATCAATTACTTACTTACTTCAAATGATTTTCATTACACTCCTTCCTCTTTACCTCTCTTTACCTTTGCCTCTCTGGATTTTCCTCCCACTGTTCACTGCTCTCACTGCAGATCACAATGTCATCTGTGAATGTTGTAGTCCATGGAGGGTCTATCCTCACCTGCTGATGATATGAAATAGATTTAACAAATAACCAAATTAATTTCAAAGCCACAAACCAATCCAGTCAGTTCAATCCATAGCACAAAAACAACACAGATGACCAACGAGCTGTAAAAAACAATGAAATACGTCAAGAACATGAAAAAAAACACAAGTTAGTAACAAACATATTAAAAATGAATGCACAGAAGCAGCTAAACACAAATGAAATCCTGAGGAATAAAAAGCCAAAGTTAGTCAAGTTGATATACCTTGAAAAACGATGATAGTCTCTTATCCACAGTATAAACAATAACATGTAATGTTTAGAGAGTGAGAGTAATGTGAGTATATTAGCAATAAACACATGGCTAACTAACTTGGTCATCAATCATAGAAAGTCACCTTGGCCTGAGCACAACAGACAGACCAAAAAGTTTGGCATTATCACAGAGTTTGCAGAGAGCAATGATAGTAAGTGTGCTACACGATGAGTCCTATCTGAGGTCACAGTCCAATTGATCCAACTGATACGTGACCCACTTAGGAGAAGATTTAGGAGAAGGAGAAGCTGTGTTTTTTTTGGGGCGGGGGGGTTCCCCTCTGTCCACTCCTGTCATTATTTCTGACAAAATGTGAAATTAATCAACTTATTCCACCAGTCAGTAAGTGAGGCTGCTTTACCGAAAGGTGTCCGCTGCATTCTAGCATTGCCAGCTAAATAATCCGAAATTAAGTGTTTGGTTCCTGATGAAATAACAGACAAAAACATGGCTAAGGAGGAAATAACAGATCTGTCAAGTTCAAGTATTAGACCTCCTGCTGTTGTTGGGCAGTGACTGGTCTCAGTCAGATGTTGGACTGACAAAATAATTGTTTTTGCAGTTTAGATGTTATTCTGTTGATGTAGTGAAGGGATTGAATTCAGTGCTCCTTTAAAGGTCCAGTGTGGAAAATTTGTCTTAATTTATGATTTTTCAATCCAGCCCGCCTGACAGAGCGTTTCGTATTTATTCATTTTCGTACTTATTAATATACCAATGAAGAAGAAGGTGGACAAGGTATCCAGGGTTGTGCTGGCAGGCCACTGTAGTTCACTGGCAAGCTCAGGAGAGGAAGGGTACTGAGTCATCAAGAGAATTGCAGTAAAAGAGCACTGCAATCTGAAATGTAACCACTTGATGTCCCTGTTTCTTCTTAAATCTAAATAAAAAGTATTACGCACTTAACGTTTAATACAGAACAACAATCAAATGGAAGGTTTCTTCCAAGGGCTTGGTGGGGAGGACAAACAGAGACCCCAACATCTGTGTCTGTGTTTTGGTTCACACGTTGAGAAAAGGTGTGCGAGCAGAAGAAGTAAAGGTTGTTCAATGAGACACACATGGCTATCAGAAATCATATGTGTAATGTGTATATTTGCATCAAACTGGCTTTTTGTTCAGGGTGTAATCCTAGTGAATAGCGAGAGACACAAAAATTAAAACAAAAAAGCGAATAAAGGGACTAATGGATGGTGATTTGCACTGCTTGTGTATTGTCAATGCTGAGTGGCATCTTATCAAAAATCTGAAATGCCTTTTGATCATTTCTACTTTGTCAAACCAGGACTCAGTTGCATTAGATGTTGAGGCCACAAAGCCATGATGAGGAATTTGGAATGCACCTGTGTCTTTCCCCCAGCAGATGGTGCTTAAGCATCATGTGGAGAGAAGCAATGCAGAGACAATTGGTCCATGGAGAAAGCATTGACACTTTAAATAGATGAGAGCTCAGTCGGGTTTTCGTGTCATAAAGGAGCCTCTTTAATCCAGCGGCGCACTTCCTGTTTCTGTTTCTCATCTCTTCATCTGCCTTTTTTTGGGGGCGATAACAGCTTGTTTACTGCAAACGGTCTGCATAGCCACACAATGGCAAGCAATAAAACTGAATTAAATTATTCCCCTTTCCCTAAAAGATAGCACTTTATTTCGCCCCGCGAGCAACATCACAGTGGTGGATGAAGATTTAATCTCTCTCGTGATGAACGAGCCACCGCTTCTCTTGCAAACAGCCCTCGATTCAACAGAAAACTAAGTGGAGGAATGTGAAGCCCTACAGTGGGGAGCAGGTAGGTACCTGTGTAAAGGCACGAGGAAACAAAAGCAAGTGGGACGCCTCCACCCTGGAATGTGACCATTCAACTTGTCAGAGAAATGAATATGTGGAGAGACATGGAGAGCTTTGTAGTTTGTATAAGGACACACACACTCACACACACACTTGCACTGACATGTACTCTTACCAGTTGCTCAGAATAATACCATTACGATTGATATTGATTTTCATGGGTCTGATTGTGTGAGATAACCTATGAGATTGTGCACATCCACATAGATCCACATTTACAGACACCCCTGACCTCAATGGCATGAAAGCTCATCTGTGTTATATGATGTTTGATGTTAGTGGTCGCATGCAGGAGTAATTCAGCTGCCGGTTACACCAGGAACTTGATCATCAGTGTGACAGCACTGGCAGTTCATTTTGCCTTATAGAATAGATGGTCTCTATTGTCTGTACAACGTTTACTACGCTGCTGCTCCTCTTCTCAGTGTTAAACAGTTTTGTACATACGGCTTTAAGTTGCAATCTTGTGTTGTTGTTGGTGCTGTGCGCATGTTTTGACCAAAAGACGTGACCTTGACTCATCCAACCGAATGAATAGTTTCCATTTCGCAGAGTGGAAGAAAATCCACAGTCTGCACTTTGTGTGGCTTTCTCTGTCATCTCGCACGGCATGTGTGAAAATGCAGAATACAAACAGAGCAGACTTGCAAACTCGAACCCCTATCTCTGCTGCTGCCGGCGCTCAGACTGTTGGTTTGGTCTAAATGAGTTCATACACTTTGACTCTGCGCTGGCGTTACTCCTCCCGCTGTTGCCCAACGGCTCCCCTGTGGTATGCAAGCGAGCCGAGGATGTCGGAAACTCCATTTGGTCGGGCCCCTGATGAAAACATCTTAATGGCTCTCCAATCTAGACTGAGGTCGGGGGTGGGGTGAGGAAGACCGACACACAGAGCCATAAAGCCTGATGAGGCTGCCTCTCATCGAGCCCTCCGCGAGCCGAGGAGGAATAACCGTCCGGCTGTCTGCAGACCTGTTGAATTAAAGGGGGCATTAACAGCTGCTTCCTCTGCATTATTAATGGCAGCCCTCCGTTCCTCAGGCCATTATGCCTCCTATTTTCCCTCTTGCAATTTTCAGGTGGACGTCCCTCCGACTTCAAACACACTTCTGCGGCGGGAGGCGGGCGAGGGTTCAGACGGAGGACTTTCACTTCCTCCCCTGCTGGCTGCTGTTATTTTTAAGCTGAACCGCCGACATTCGGCCCGGCAAGGCCCCATACAGAGTGACAAGCAGGAGGAGGTGGGCCCAGCGGCGGAAGGTGCCACCTGGAGGACATTTACGTGCGCACAAATACGCCTGTTTTGGCTTTTATTTATTTATTTATTTTTGTTCGATAAAAGTGTGTGGAGACTAGAAAGTCTGAGGTGCTTTGCGGTGCACATCGACCACAAACTGCGTCTCTCGCAAATGGATGTCGATATTGTGAGCCACAAAGTGATGACCACTAGATTCCAGCGTTTCTATCAGATACACAGATATGGATTTTCAAAGAGTGGAAGTGAAAAAGACCCAGAGGTTATGAAATTTACTGAAAGTCTGAACTAAAATAGCAGAGTGGAGTCAAACCTACAAGCTTCCCCCTCAGAGTGTTGCCTTCCACCTCCTTTATGACATCACAGGGTCACATAGGAAGGCTAACGTGCTAATGTGCTAACGTGTATGTCCAACGTCTTTGGCCGTACACATTAAACAAGCAACTCTACAGTAAAGTGGCTGTATGAGTGTTAGTGATGATGATTGTTTTGTCTCTGTTAATGAACTGGTAACTGGCCCATGTTCTCCCGATAAGAAGGAACCAAAGTCCAGCATCCTTGCAACCCTTAAAATAAAAGTTGATAAAAAAAGGGATGGATGCCATTTTTGTTCACACATTCATAACAATACTAGGATATTGGCACACGTGTAAAAGAAAGCTGATAGAAGTTTTCTAAGCCAGCGCCACAAAGCTGACCAGATGTGTGCGTGTGGTTCCTCACAAAGATTCCAAAAATAAAACAGTCACAGGACCTTTTCACAGGTTTCGATTCAAAAACAGCTCACTCATTCTGCTGAACACCTCGTGACCTCAGCTGCCACCTACTGCGCATTTGTTGTCCGGCTCGGCTCAGACGTTTTATCTGCCCTCTCGCAGCTTGAGACTCTTAAGCTCACGTCTGACCTCATCCTGTCATGTGATTTAATGAGCAGAGCCGCCGTCAGAAACCACGGTGTCACAAGTGTGACAGGATAAGTCTATGCAGTGCACCAAAGATTAATGAGACCATCTCCCCTGCCTGCGTGTGTGTGTGTGTGTGTGTGTGTGTGTGTGTGTGTGTGTGTGTGTGTGTGTGACAGAAAGGGACAAGAAAAGAGGATGCAAGGAAATCATATGACATCTTAAATTACATAAAAAGAATGAAAATAACTGCTTCTTCTTTCATTGCTGATTATTATGTGACAGCAGACTCCACTCAAATTTCAATTTTTCCATCCCGTCTGGTTGGTCAACATTAATAGCCTGACATTTTTTTGTATTTCGTCCCTTGAGACTTGTGTATATCCTGCCCTTTGAGTCTTCTTGAAGCCGCGCGTGTGCGTGCACGCGCGTGTGTCTGCGCTGTGTGTTTGCGGTGTTGTCTAAGGCTTATAAGGCAGATGAGTTAGATAGCCTTGGCTTTATGATGATAACACTCTCAGAGGGTGTCCAAAATCAATCAAATCCAAACCCAAACGCTTTGCTCTCATCTCCACAGGCTGTTTCAAAGGTTGCTATCGATTGTCCCAGTCGCTCCTGCCTTCTGCTTCTTCTTTTTTTTTTTCTCCAGGTGAAGAAGGGTGTTTGGATGACAACATTTCAGAATTGGATAGATGATAATGCAATCACGCGGTGGTGGGTGGGGGGAGGGCGGAGGCTGGAGGCACTTGTAGCCCTGGAGTTAATGCTTAACTGGAGTAAAAGAGATCGACTGTCTGAGACGAGCGGATGCTTGTCCATGCAGATGAGGTCAGTCGTGCAAAACTGCTCAACTGGAGTCCGGTGTGAACAAAAAAGATCTGATAGTGGTGCACGTAATAGTTTGCAATAGGAACGCACAATAAATCAGCCTCGTTGGAAGGATCCAGGCGCAGTTTCTAATGAGATTAAAACCTGCGCGGCGTTACGTTAGCGTCACTCCGCTGCTATAAATAGTTCACTGCCGCCTTCTCGAAAAGGCGCAGTCGCTCGGCCGTCGTCAGCCTCAGCCGGATGACGCGGGTTATCTCCAGCGCACCTGTTCAAGTGCACGTCAACGCAAATATCGAACAGCGAGTTAATCGCATGGCAGGAAATAGAGCCGAATTGATGTGGAGAGACTCAATGCTAGATTTTACAGAGAAAAGGAAATAAGAGGAAAAAGGAAATATTTCTTGCTTGAGGCCAGAAGGCAATGGCCAGGCTGGTACAAGGCATCCTCATAGTAACCCAGAGGACCGCTCCTCACAACCAAGGCATACGGATGGGCCACAACAAGCGTGAGTCCTGTGAGCAGCAAACTGAGGCGAAAGTTCACAAAGTGTCACCAAAACTGGACAGCAGACGGCTGGGAAAATGTCGGCTGGCCTGGCG
Organism: Nelusetta ayraudi; assembly: GCF_046127955.1. Classification (NCBI taxonomy): domain Eukaryota; kingdom Metazoa; phylum Chordata; class Actinopteri; order Tetraodontiformes; family Monacanthidae; genus Nelusetta; species Nelusetta ayraudi. Next base: position 5,761,232 of record NW_027466067.1, on the reverse strand, counting down.
AGTCACAGTTCCTGCTGTGACATTTGGATGGTGGGGTCAGAGTTTGGTATTTCACACGCTGACGGGGTCGATCTGTCCGGCTTTGTGGCGGCGGTCCAGGCTGCTGGTGCTGCTGGTGGTGAAACGTGGTCGAGCGATGATGCAGGTTGGGGGAATGTTTTCTTTTTTTCTGCATTTAGTACTAAATGAGAGCAGTTCACTCACCACGTCCTCCCTGAGTACTGTTGCAGATCATGTTCGCCCCGTCACAACAACATCCTGTCACCTTGGCATCTTCTGCACTGCAGTGCGGCGTCAAAGAACTCTGATCATTTCACATTTATTGAATATGACAGTGAGGTCACTGCACTCAGACTCCATGATGCCTCCTGATGCTATCAGGCTGTTGTAGACCAAAACATTACAAACAAACAAACAAACAAACAAACCAAAACTGTGTCTTGTTGATTCTGTGTCTGGAAGACTTCCGGGCAGTTCTGAGGGGGGAAACTCAGCAGTCACACAATGTCTGAATCCACTGTTTCCCCCCCCCCCTCTATAAGGTGCAGGTGGATCTCACTCGTCGCTGGGTGGCGCTAAAACACCACGCCGGCTCAGCAGCGTCAGCATCAGCACCAGCGGCCGGCTGCCAGACACACACACACACACACACACACACGCACGCACAATCGCGCGCGCGCACACACACACACTCTCACACGCGCACCCACACTGAGATGAATCCGGCTGCTCCTCTCTCATCTGTCGGACAGCTCAAACCGCACATCTCGAGCTGCGGGAGGACGCTGCCAAAAAGTCTGCTGCAGCCTGCCAGAGAGGCGGGAGGATCCTAAAAGAAAAAGAAGAAGAAGAAGAAGCATGTCTGCCTCTCACTCTCTCTCTCTCTCTATGTGTGTGCGTGAGCGTATGCGCATGTTTGAACGCAGAAACTATGAGTGACTGGCCAACGTGCGGTCCGGCTGCCGAGGCGCTGTTGGCGCGGAGGGGAAGTTGCGAGTCAAAGACGGAGGAGCAGCAACTTTTCTAGAGTTATAGCTTCAGCGCCAAGACAGTCGAAGCCGAGCCGAGCCTAACTGAGCTGCCAGCGGACGGACGGACGGACGGACGCACGGACGCAGTCGGTCCGGACGGGTCTTTGACACCAGGCTCGCGCCGCCTCCAGGTGATGCGCCATCGGAGGCATGTTGAAGCCACGCGGAGACGGCATCGCTGGGCTTTGGCGGCTGACAATGGAGAGTAAATGAAAGACACAATTAAGGACGCTTCCGAGGATTAATTGATTGACAGCGCAACGACAGGTAGGCTGACGGTGTGATGCATGCGCAGATAACCGATTGTGTACGTCCAAGTCCACAATGACGACCGGTTGCTGAGTGTTAAGGGAGCTGGGTGTATGTCTGTATGTGTGTATGTGTCTGGGTGCGATGATGCCGGAGCACGTTCAGGTGCACGGGGCGGGATATCATCTCCGTGACGGTGTGGAAACACGACTGGCTGCCAGGATGGGATGGAGCCCGAGTTTCTCCTCGCAAACACCTGTCTATATGAAGTAAAAAAAAAAATAAAAATACCAAGACAGAACATGGACGTCCGTGAAAAAAAACAAAAGAAAACTTTTCCATCTCTTCAGACGAGAATTAATGGTGGGAAAAAGATAATTGAAACAATGCACAAGTGGTGCGTTCGGGTGGGGTTTGATCAGCATGCAGATAATGACATCAGATATCAGAATTATCTTTTGGGAGGATACTGATCTATCTATCTATCTATCTATCTATCTATCTATCTATCTATCTATCTGTCTGTCTGTCTGTCCTGCCGCACTGATCTTGCCTTTGTAGCTGTGCAAGATTTGGGCCCTGGAGATCACTTCAGTGTGTGTGTGTGTGTGTGTGTGTGTGTGTGTGTGTCCTCTCCTCCATCTCTATGATTCCACCTCAACTTCGACAGGAAACCCCCCCCCCCAAAAAAAAAAAACAAAAAAAACAAAAAGCGGTAGTGGCTGCTGGGGTTGGAGAGCAGCACGCTGCAGCTCTCTGGTCGGATTACGCTGAGGACACGACCAGCTCCGAGTCCCTGTAACGAGTGGCTCTCGTGCTTGTTTTGGCTCTCCAGCCGAATATCTATGATGGAGCTCCCCGCCGATGTATCTTCTCTCTCAACCCCGCCCCCCCGGAACGTCACCACCCCTCCACACACACACACACACCATCATTCTCTTGCTCTTTTTCTCTTCTCGCTGTCTGAAACGTCCTTCCCCTCCGCCGCGGAAAAATCCCGTCATCGCAATTCATCCTGCGCAACGCTGCCATGATAATAACCTGGCGTTACAACCCCACTGTGGTTAATTGATTAAAGTCCACTCGGCAGCCGTGGTGGATCTTCTCTGCGTCGCCCGCTGACAGGCAGCCCATTACGCTGTTTTATAGATCACCGTGAGCAGACCTTGAAGCTGCCGGCGGCCTTCAGCGCTTTCAGAGGGATTTTTCCCCCCGTTTGGTTTGTTATTGTTGACAGCTAGAGCGAAGGCCAGACATGGTATCCCTGTGTTTGGTTGGGGAGCGGGGGGAAGAAAAGCTCTCTCTGCAGTGGTGATGGCGAAATAGGGAAAGCTGCACCTCTGCACCACCTAACAGCCCTGCCACTCTTACAGGTCACGGTTAGCGCTGACTGAGCGGACTGAGCAGCTAAGCTAGCCTGCCTCTCTGGCAACAAGTGGACGGTCGACGGTGGAGTTTGAACATCCGCAGGAAGGCGGCGCCGTGGATGAGAGGAGGGAGTCTGGAGTTTTAAGGAGGCACCTCCGGGCGGCGTTTGTGTTCTCCGCCAGCCTCCCCCTCACACCGTCAGATCAATAGGGCATGGTGCCAGAGGTTGGCTCGCGTTTGCAAGAGTGAGACAACAAGACGCGTTTTATTTTATTTCATTTTATCTTTCTTTTAAAGTGGGGATTCCGAGGCTTGTGCAGCATGCTCACCGTGGCTGTGCCGCTTTGACGGAAGGCCCATAGAGAGCGCTTCCTCTCCGGTGCCATTTCCTGATTTCCCCACTGGCGAATGTCGGCAGGTTGAGCCTATCTGCATATGCGGGATGCATTTATAATATAAATGTCAGCATTAATATGTTAATTGTGATGACATTAAATACACGGCAAAACGCGCACATTTTTTCAGTCGGATTTTAATTGGAAGCCTTTTGTCCCTTCCATTTACCCGTAGTCAAGTCCTCCAGCCGTAGTGCTACGTTTCGACACTGTATCCCGCGAACGTTAGCTGTGTTTATTTTGTGGAATTCACACGGTGAATGGTTTAAGCAACAACCCACACCAGTGGTCCTCAATAGTTGTGTAGATATGGACATAAACAAAAAACAAAAGGATTTTAATCATGCAAACCAAAATGCGATTAATCGCAGTTAACTATGGAAAGCCATAGCTTAATCTCGATTAAAAAATATTCATCTGACAGCCCAAATACATAAACATGGCCTGGGTGCCTCCTCGAGTGAACAGTCCAAACCCTCGCTATTGCGTCATATCGCAAAGTCTGCAGTCGCTACCAACCCCTTGCAGATGTCGTTGGAAGTGGAACAATAAAAAAGTCGGCCATCCAACCAACATGATCACACTCGATTTCAGTTGCCCAGAGATTTTGCCGCCCGCCTCCAATCGTACAGGCTAATGTGTTTGTAAAAGCGGCGGTTTGTTCCAGCTCTCCGAGCGCCTAGTGGAGCCGCTCGGGCGAATCCGTCGGCCGTCGGCTCAGGAGGGGGAAAATTCGGAGTCCCGCCGTGGCGGAGGCAAAAACTTGGCATTGTTACGCTCCTGTGCAAGTCCCATCATGTAGGGAGACGAAGGAGGAGGAGGAGGAGGAGGAGGAGGAGGGAAGGGGGAAAGGAAGAGGAGCATGGGAGGGAGTGGGAGGAGGAGGGTGCCGTGAGAGCTCAGCCTATGTTTTATAGATGCCATTTAAAAGAACAAGCCCAAGACGGGCCGACTGCAATGAACTGTAACCGCTGACAAAACACCAAGACAATAAACAAACAAATTGGTTTCCTGGAAGCCAGCAGCAGCAGCAGCAGCAGCAGCAGCAGCGGCAGCAGCAGCAGCCGCCGACCCCCGCCACTCCCCCTCCCATACCTCCTCCCCCCTCCGCTCGCCCCGGCTGATCCTCGCCGATGCGGCAAGCTGTCTCCTCCTCGGAGATTAGGCTGCGATGCACAACTCCATCTCGTATTTATTCACGCCGACTTGCCCGCGTGGTTGACGCCGTCGAACATTTGCGTGCTAACGGGGGAAGCGAGCAATCGACAGCAGGGACGTTTGCAAAATAAGTGGGCGTCGCTCGGAATGACGGACAGGCTCCTTGCGACCGTCACGTGCGGATCCAATGTCGCACATCTTTCGTGTCTCGCGTTTTGTGGACTTCAAAGGGTGCGAGCGGCGGCCCTCCGTGGCAGAACTTAGGGTGACTGACTGCCGAGTTGGCTGATCTTTGGCTCTTTGGATGGTAATGAAATCCCTGCTCCCCGCCGGCAGAATAACGAGTACAAAAAGTGAAGCGGTCCGGCGTACAAGCCCCGCTAAGCTAAAATCAATTAATGCTGAAAAGGTAGCTTAAAGTTCGCAGCCTGCGAAATGCTGCTCGGCGATCGAGGAACGATGCCGTCAGGGACTTTCTCAAGGAAAGAGGGGGATCAGCTCGGGGGGCTGCGCTCCCGCTCCTTGTTTACGCCTGGAATCTATAGAATTGAGAATTTCGTTCTTTGTCGGCCCGATTTATCTCTTAATTCCACGTGGACCCACAATCCTCGGACCGGTACACAATCCTTTGCTCACGTGCGGCTACACAATGCGGCGGTTTGGAAGGCATATTGAAAGGCGCCCAACCGGATTCCGAGATTACGTGTTGTCGGGATGACACCGACAAGGAAACACTTCCCCGCACACGCTCCGGGCCTGCATTGGAGGGGCTGAGTGGTGGGAATTCCTCCAGCTGAGTCTTCAAGTGGACGCTGAGCCTGGAGTGGAGGAGCCTCGGCAGAGCTTACGATTCCGCTCCTCTACTTGTCTGCCAGACAACAGGCTCCCTCTCTCCGCGTCACCGAGTGCTTGGGAGCTTTGGACGTCACTTGCGTGCGATCGTGCCAAGTGACCGTCCTCGCTATGTCCTGCGTAGCGGAAATGTGAAATTAAAGCAAGCTCTTCAACACCGGCCAAGTGAGAAATGTTGGGGGAATTTAAAGATTTTGAGTAGTCGAGTTCTAAAACCCTCTCTTCCGGCCTGGTTTTATTTTTGAGTTCTTCCTGCCGTGCCTGTGATACCTTGCCAGTTATGGTCCTGGCCAAGGCCATAGTCACTGGCCTGTACATCCATGTTTAAGCCAAAAAAACATTATCTTATTTTAATTGATTCAAACTCTTATGAAGATACAATACAATACAGTTGTTTTTTATGATAGATTAAAAGATTCGGTTTTGCGACGTGTGTGTGTGTGTGTCTTTAAATCCTGGCATTGCTGTAGAACTCCACCTCATGACTTTAATTGTCAGACTGCAATTTGAGCAGAACATCGTGATTGCAGGGGTTTTGAATGAGCCTGTTATTTTCTACTCTTGTTGAGAAACGGACAGAAGACAATCCTGCAATTTTAACAAACGGGACTTAATGAAGTTGGCAATTAATGGCAAAGGTCTCCGTTTGTGCTCACACAAAGGGGCGGCAATGTTCATCTTCTTTCTGGAGTTTTCCGAACCATGTTTTGCTTGCGTGATTTGAAACGACCCTGTGTTTTGTCCTCTCGGCCCTCACCGTGTGGACAAAGGGGGACGTGGGCAGGATGTGCCAGTGAGAGCGTGTGTGAGTATGAGGCTGCATTGGGTTCTTTATCATCACAAGCCGGCATTAAAAGAGCCCGACTCGTCTTCAAAGCTGAAAACCAATCTTCAAAAGGGAAACACGGCAAGTCATTAAATGCATTGTGTGGAGGCACAATGTGTCGGGCCTTGTTCTTGTGTAAAAGATGGGAGGGCGGGAAGAGGCAAGGCACTTTTGTCTCTCCATTATGACGAAATTAGATCAAGGACAGTCTTAGTTTGAGATGATGTGTCATTAATTCAGCTCGTGGTACCTTTACATGTGTCGTGCAGCTTAATTATACAGAGCTGTCAATTAATTATTAATTATTCATTAATTAGAGCTAAATTTGATTTGAAGCGAGGTCTTGTGAACACGTGACTTTTCTATGAGGCTTTACCTTTCATCCACATGAACGTAGAGGTCATCAAAATATGAGATTTGGATACAGGAAACTAGTTTTTCTCCCCCCCCCCCCGCATGTCCCTTTGAACCTTTGAAGCAACAGCGTACACTATCAAAACGGCGCTAGCTTTAGTATTTCGAGAGTAACTTTTTTGTTAGACAAAATCTTGGAACCGTATTAGAAATGGAGTGTTGTGATTATTTGCATGCGTGCAATGAAAAGAACAAAACACAGATTGCGAAGACAATGAGCAGTACACAATGAAATAAAACCTTTGACAGTTAAGATGAAGTTGTTTCACTCATTTACTAGTCATTACTGCAAGGACATTTAAATCTGACATTTACAGCAGAGATTGTCAGATATCGTGCAAATTGGCCCCGTTGACGCTGTGATGTTCTCCACGGCTGCTGAGCTAATGTCACGCTAACTCATGTTAGAAGATCCCCGTGGCAGACTCCTCCTGAGATCCAGAATAAGGTCGTCAGTGCATTTATGCGCACGACTTTGACGAGTACGTGAGCGTCTTTCAGGCTGTGGGCGGCCGCTGTCACTTAGTGCCAATTAAGATGATGAGATGCAAAATAAGTGGCAACTTACATCTGGTTTGGATGGATGGTCGTTTTTTGATCCAAATTTCAACAGGTTCACCCTGATTGGCCAGTTGTAAATGGTAAATGGTAAATTGACTGCACTTATATAGCGCCTTTCTAGTACCTTCATAGTACCCCAAAGCGCTTCACAAAGGCCTCTCATGCACCCATTCGCACACCAATGCAGTGGTTATCAAACCTTCTCTGTCCCCACCCAAATAGAAGCTAGAAGCCCCAAATTTGACGTGGCTTTGTCTTGAGGGGTCCCTATGAACCTGCAAGTGATCCCATGTCTCTAGGACAAAGTTGGCTTTTGACCCCAGAGACTTGCATGGCATTAGGGCAGTGGTTCTCAAACTTTCTCTGTCACGCCCCACCTTGGAGGAAGAAAATTTTTCATAAGTCTGGCGTGAACGACACCATCGTTCCGCAGGTACTGTGAATACTTTGATGCTGTTTTCATGTCCCGATGCTCTTCTGATGATGGTCCACCTTGCTGTGATCCCAATACCGTTTATTCATTTCTGCTGCTGAACATCATAATACATTTTTAGACAGATTTTTTTTTTTTTTGCTTGCAATTAAATGCTGCTCAAGGGTTCATTCTAATTAACATCCTGATGTCAGTGTTTGTTTAGCAGTTGTTGTTAATGACCACGGAATATTTGCCAAATCACGTTTAACGAAAATATGTGTCACTGTGTGACCTGCAAAACCCAGGGTTGGAATTTATTATCATTATAAACTCAGGTAAGGATTGATGCATATTATCTGGCTGATGGATGCAGATCTGAAGCTACATTTGTAGAATGTTACAAAAGTGTTCAGAGAGGGAGACAGGAACTCGTCTGAAGTAGATTCCTCACTCCATAATAATATCAATATCTTTGTTTTGTAATCTGTATGACTGTTCTAGTGTTTCACAGATGCAAAGTGCTCTACCTAGTGGATGCCTATGGTCACTGCATAATTAAACATACAGAAAAAAACAACAACATACTGCTCATATTGTGTCATCCAGAACATTGAACACCATAGTAGTCTTCCCACCTCAACAATGAATACATACTGTGAGGCAGCTTGTTGTGTTTACCCACAATACCTTGAATTGTAGTCCGCTTCTCAAACAGACTGGAGTTCAATTGAATGGGGCTGGTGTGAAAGCGTGTGGTCAAGTGGGAAACGGGTGAATTTTCAATTTTGAGCGAGCCGCCCCTTTAACATCATAACCCATGGGATTGCTGCTGGGGCTTTCCCCCAGCCGTCATCCCTGCAAATTTGTGATATTAAGTCTGATGTCATTTCACAAGCTTAACTTTCTAGCAAAAGAAAAGAGTTCTAAGCCCCGGGTTGGAAAACAATTCTGTCCTTTCTCTCCACACTCACACACACACACACACACACACACTCACACTCACACTCACACTCACACACACACACACGCACACACACACACACACGGATATCTCCCTCCCCGCAGCGTACAGGATGACTAATTTCTCCTGGGCTTTGGGGCTCGGGGCCGAAGAGAAAAGCAGAAAATAATGGAGGGAGGAGAAGCAGCGTTGCTCCGGCAGCTTGGCGGAAGCCACCCACCCACATCGACGGCGCCCGGTATCACCTCTTATCTCATCTTTTTGGCTGTCCGTCCATCCGTTCTGTCTAGGAAAGCGGCACCCCGAGCCCACAGCGCCCGGCGATTGGAGCGCAGCCTCTCGGGATGATATCAGTTTGATCGCTGTTTACAGTTTCAGGCGCTGGAAACACATCACAGGCAACGTGCGCGCCGCTCGCATCTGCGAGTGGGTGCGGGGGGCAACAACAACAACAACAACAACAATGGAGTTTAAGTGAGCTGTTTTTGCATCCAGTTTGAGCCACCTTCGCTAGGTCCTAGCGAGTGGAACAGCTGCCAGTCAGAGCGGCTTTGTTTACTTCGTTTACAAGCGGCTGCTGCCAAAAGCATCTGCTGCGCCGTCGCACGCTTGGGGCTGATGGAAAAGTTATACGGGCAGACTCGTGTAGGAATATATTGTACAAGTAGTAAAATGAGGAAATTATCTCTGGAAGACAAATTCCCAAATTAGAGAAGGCACTTCAAAGAATGACAGTCATTTTGTGTGCGTTAAAGCCAGCACGACTTTGAGTAGCTAGAATCTGCGAACCCAGCGAGTGCCGAGAAGTTCATCGCAGACAAAGCAAGTGGTGGCACCAGCAGTGAGGTGGCTGAGAGTTCAAGTCTTACATATATGCAGAAGAGGTCACTTAGTTGTACAGTTGCTTACAGGTGGTCAGAATTAGACCGGACCAATCAAGATCCAGCCATAAAAATAGACGTTGCCGATTGGTTTGTAGAAATGCGCCCAAGAGCCACATGGATGCTCTGACAATCTCAATTAAGTCTTATCAGCAATCTATTAAAGTTATAGCAAGTTGCCGCTTTATCGTGAATTAACGAGTTTTAGTTCACTGATCACCTCCCTTTAAAGAAATATATATGTCTTTTTTAAATCACCTTTTACTATTTGGTTTTTTAAATGTTTGACCGCTCATTGCATTATTCTTAATATCAATGTCTTCACGTTCACCTGGCAGAATGTCGGTCTCTGGTCTTTAGACAACGAAAAGAAAAGTTTGCGCTCATTAAAGTCGGTTTGAACGTGTCCTGGCGTTACCCCGCTAATGACGTGACTCACCAACTTTTAACTGCTGACACTTAACACCTGTTCCCACTAATAACGCAGTCATAAAGTCGGGAGAGTGGGTTTTATTTATTTTATTTTTTTGCTGTCTTTCACTTCCTCTCTCTCTTGCGCCCCTTAACGCCTCTTCCCCCGGCCCTAATTCATTTAAACATTTAAAACAGGGACCTCAATTATTCATGTCCCCGAGCCGTCTGTGGCCCTGCGCGGCCTCCCGGTGCAGAAGTGTGTGTGTGTCTTTGTGTGTGTGTGTGTGTGTGTGTGTGGACGGACACATTCCCAGGCTGCTCATTAATTGATGCCGCGGTTGACGCCGGCGGTCTGATGCGCTCTTCCTCTCCGCTCGCTTGCCCCGCCTAATCCTCCGTGTCATCTCCTCCCTCGCTCACGCCGAGGGTGCGCACGAAAAGCCACGGAGGACGAGCTCGGGCGGTTGCCCTCGCCCGGGTCGCCCGCTAACAGGGCAGTGGAGGGAGGCCGGCGTGTCGGACAAGGGGTTCAGATGTGAGGGAGGCTCAAGAAATGGTCAGACAGCTGAGATTCGTAAACTCACTCTGTATTTTTTAAAGGGGATTTTCTGACGTCTGATGTCTGTTTGTAGCCGAGCCTAGCCGAGTAGCTTCTCGGGGTTTGTGGGCGGCGGTAACCTTCTGTGTTGCTGCCAGATCAGGGAGCAGCCTGTACCTGAAGGGTGTCACCAAACTAAACAAATACCAGCGGATAGGGAACGCGAGTTAATTAAGATGGCAGGAGCTGAGGAGTAGGACTCGCCGTCCTCTCTACCTGCAAGATAATGAAGACAAGACGCTCGGTTGATCCTTATCAAACTGGTACGTCTTCATTTTTGAAGACTGTCGTGCCAACAAAAATGTCACATTTTGAACTTTCCTTCTCATATTTGCTCATTAGTATCTATGTGCAACCAAGATTTAGAGAAACTTTTTGCTCAAATATGTTTAAAAAAAAAAAATGTTAAAAGGAAGTTCAAGTAGCATTTTACTCAATGGTAAAATGCTAAACTAAGCTAGGCTAAACAGCCAATCACGTGCATTTGGGCGTCTAGATGTGGCGAAGACGACTCCTGAAGTCCAGAGTGAGCAGCAGAACGGAGAAGAAGGCGGATCGGAGTGACTTGTGAAGGTGGTGAACGTGGTTGTTGGTGCCGGACGAGCTTCTGGTCTGAGTGTTTCACAAACTGCTGAGCTACAGGGATTCTCACCACATCACAACCACCTCCAGAGTTGACAGAGAATGGACCCAACAAGAGAAAATGATATCCTGTTAGCGGCAGGTACGTGGAGGAAAATGGCCTCGTCAATGTCAGGGGTCAGAGGTCAGAATGGGCGGACAGTAGGAGGCAACAGTAACTCACAGTAACTACTGGTAAAACCCAACAAAGTGCCCCACGTGACTGTTGTTTCATCTGCTGCTTAGCAAGTCGCAAGCAGGAAGTTAGCTTTAGCTTTACCTTCATCAGAAAATCCAAACCGCAGGCACGCAGGGGTCCCACCCATGACTGTGACCTCCCTGACGATGCCACTTCCGTTAATTCCCCTCAGCGATGGGACTTTGCGGCGCTCTTTAGCTATTTTATAAAGCTCAGCTGGGGAGCGACAGGTTGGCAGGGCAGCGAGTGGACGAGCGTGGGGTGGAAGTGGAGTGAAATGACCAGGTCTGTGGGCACAGATGCTAACCTGCCGAGAGAAGAGCCACTGTGTGGGATCACCATGTTTTATTTTTTTCACTGTCCGTGCTGTTAACGTGGTGGTGGGCTTATGCAATCAAGTTGCAAAACCTGAAAAACACACGAAAGTCGTCCGTATCGAGATACCCAAGTGGCGTTAGCACACAGCACACGTAATGACCTCACACCACACACACACCACACACACACACACACACACACACGCACACGCACACAGCCCAAACTGGAAAAGCTGTTACGCAATGATATTACTGGTCATTGATGTGTTTGCTAGCGTTTAAGAGGCAGATACAGGGTTGACTTATTCACCATGAATCAACTCAAATGCTATAAATTGTGCCCCTTAAGCGATAATTTCACGCCTGATTCGAACTGGACGCCCCGAGATCACACGGCTCCATCATGACGTCCCTCCGCTCTCTCCTTGCGCGTCGGGAATGTTTTGCGAACCGCCACTTGGAGCGTTTGGCTTGCGCGTCACGGAACTGATCCGCACGTTTTCCCTATTTTCTGCTGTCAAAACCAACAGCTTTTGAAGAGTCTGGCCCCGAGGCGAGAGCTGCGAGCCTGCCTGACACTCGGAGGCGCGAGTCAGAAACGCGCGCTTGACAATTTCTCTGGTTTTCAAAACAAAATCCAAATCCATCGAGCCGCCGAGAGAAGATGAAAAAGAAACTCCGAGCCGTCAATTACGAGTTTATCTGCACCTGTAAGAAAAAACAATCTACGATTTTTGGAAAAAAAAAAATCCACCATCTCTGAACTCAGGTCTGTACGTGACTTTCCTCTCATTTCTTCGACCCCAAAATACCGCCCCCCCCCACAAAAAAACAAAAAACATACAGAATGAATACAAATGGCAGAAGATGCGATTGCGTAAGCCCCGAGTCGCGGTGTCGCCCGCAGCGCCACATTTTGGCGGAATAATCAAGCATGAATTCCTTTTCTCTTGGCATTCACCAGCAGCAGCACATCCCGCGCTGTCGGCCGGCGCGGGCCAATCACATCCGCTCGCTCCTGATGCAACAGTGCTTGGACTCCCTGACACCCGCAGACGCCGTTCCTGTGGTTCCTTTTTTTTTTTCCTCCATTTTTTTTTTTCTTTTCGACGCGGCCTGGAATAAAATAGACGGGGAGGTTTGAATTGCAGATTTTCTTTCCTATTTTCTTGCACAACGCGCAGCGCTGCCACAGCCGCTTGTATTTAAACGCCGTTCCAACTGTGCCAGCAACAGTGTCGGAACGAATGTATTTCCTGAAGGGGGTTTATTTCTTTATTTGTGTGATTTTTTTTTTTCTTTTCAGTTTGCTATTAACGGCCTTCAATAACGATGAGAGCGCCTTTGTTTTTTTTTTCTTGTTCGGGTGGTTGCCTGTCATGGATGCCCGGCTGCCAGGCTGACCGCTGTGTTAGAGCCGCGCCAGGGAAATCAATTCGTTGTGGGGGGGGGGGTGATATGGAGGCAATTATTTTGTCTCGGCGCAAGCGGGGTGGAAAAAACACGAGTCGCTGCGATTAAAGTGAGGGAAGCCTCCGCCGCGTTCTTCACGCGGGCGCTTATAGAAACGTGTAGGTGTTTTGAAGTGGTGCGAAAGTCGTAATTAATGAGGAGCAGCGAGTGTTTGTTTGATTCGCGGAAGCCTCTTCTTTTCCCTTTTTATTGTGCCGCGCACGAGGAGCGCAGGGTCAGGAAAGCATCAGGAGTTTTTGAAGTTTGAGTGTGTTTTCATAAGTGTTGCATTTTTTTTCCCTTTCCTACTCAGGTTTTTTTTTTTTTGTTGTGGTAATGGGTCTTTTGGGGCGGTGTGAGTCATGCACAGTATCTGTTTTTATGGCCGCGCAAGTTCTTGCAGTGTCAGACTGTAAAAAAAATAAACTCTTTGTTCACCCTGATATTTTTTTTTTAACGCCGTTATTTAAAGCTTAGGCGCAATAAAATATTTATATATAATATTTTTTTCTCAAATGAGTCTTTAATTATATCTCATTTTCACTCAATGTTATGTTTGCATAATTATATCTGATGCAAAGGAATTTTTGGAATCACTTTGGCTCTGTCTGCGGGGTCTATACTACTAAACATTTTATTTTACTTTGCTTCTCTGGCGTCTGATTTTTTTTGACAGCATTTTTCAGATGGAAACACACATTCCTGTCCCCCTCCAGAAGATTCCCCACACACAAAGTTTCCTTTTTCCTCTGAGGACGGAAAAACTTTCTGAAGTCAATTTCATCTGTAATAACGGATCCCTTTTCTATTCCAATGTTGTGGAAATCTAAGGGACTTACGTGGCGGCTTCATTGAAGAATGGTACATTTGGCCTCCGTTTCACTGAAATATTGTGAAACGTTGGCTAAGCACAAGCAGCCACAACGAGAGGAAAACCAAATATGTGCGCAAAAAAACCCCCCCACAAACATGTTTGAAAAAACGTGTGTTGTAGGCAAACTGAGAGAGTCAGTGAAACACTGAGGAGGTGAAAACTGAGCTGTGACTCACGGTTTATTTATTTTCCACCTGCAAAGCGCTTGACTGTGGCGCAGCGTCCGGGGCGAAGTCAAAGTGGGCTGCACGGAGAGAACGAGCAGGGACTGAGGCGGCACGACGGTCCAGCGGATTCTAATTTCATCCACGACTGGGACGACTGGGACGACTGGGAGAGCACTGGGATTGTGGGCTCGAGCTCAAAGTGCGTCCGTCTTGAAATCCATCTCAGAGATTCATTTGCTTGAATTTTAAAGTGCGCAAGTCCCCCCTCCCCATGCCCACCCCCTTCCCCGCCAACCCCCCCGACCATGAAATCATCCTCCTCGGGATATTTTATTAACCCAAATGAATTCCCACACGCCACATTTGGCCTTTTTGTTTACTTTGCATTAACCGTGCGCCCGAGCGTTCCGCCATTTACGGGCGCACGCGTTGCTTCTGAACCCCCGACTCCCCTCACCCACCACCCACCACCTGAACTCAAGTGAGTGCAAGTCAAGTGTGCAAACATCAGCCGTGAAAGCGGCGCACTCCTCCTCCCGAATCTGCCCGCGGCTCGCGAGGCGTCGCGCTAGCTTTAGCGCTACCGTTAGCGAACGGAGGCCCGAGGTCTCATCATCCCGGTGGATAATTAAAAAGGTCGCCCTCGCCGATCCTCCTTGAGCGCTGGTGAGAGCGAGGCGCGGCAGCAGAGTGTGACGGAGACGGAGCTGATGGCCTGACAGCCAACAGTTTGTGAATCCTCAGCGGGATTAATGGCGTGAAACTTGACAGTCTCGACAGCCGCACGGCATTAAGTTGTGGCAGGCAGACGCCGCCCCCCCGCACCGCCAGCAACCCCTCACTTTCGCCACGAATAGGATTACAACATGAGGCGGGACGGCGACATTTGCATTTACGCTGAGGGGCTGCGGGAGGGCGTTTGCCGCTCTTGCAGTAGCTGGAGACGACTCGGCGCCGGCCGGGCCACGTCCTCTCCGATGTTGTGCGACGCAGGACGCGCAACAATCTGACAGGGCATCACCATCGCCGGGCCGGGCCGGACGGCACCGCCACGAGGAGAGGAATACATCTTGTCGGTGGGTGGGTGGGTGGGTGCGTGGGGTTGAGAACGGAAAGGGAAAATGAAACGGTTCTGGCTGACTGCTAATGAACTGTGATGTGCTATAGAAACTGTCTCTCCCTTCAAATCACAGATTCGGGGTGTGGGGAGTGGGGGGGGGGGGGGGGGGGTTGAAAGAGAGAAAAAAATGACAGCAAAGGCTGCTGCAGCCGAGGCGGTCCGTTCGTCTCAAACACAGCCTTTCCTTCAGGGTGTTTTGCGGGTTTTTTTTTTCTCTTTTTTTTCCTTTTTTCCGCCGATGTGCAACGCAGCATCTCTTAACTAAAGATGACTGGCATCTCAAGTCTACGCGGGTAAATAAAGGTTAATACATACACTTTTTTTTTTTTCTTTTTTTACGTCCAGATCGCCTCCTATGACACGCCGACACACAGGGAAGAGAAGTGGAAACAGGAAGTCTCGGGCGTTTCATGTTTTCCAGCTTCAAAGTATCAACAGTCAGTTTTCCAAAGGGCGAAAACCTGGTTCATCACGAGACGAGTGTGATCCCCCCCCCCCACCACCCACAGACCCCCTCCTCTTTTCTCTGCAGCCCTGGCAGTCGCGCCGTTTTAAATGTGCTAACATGGCACATAAACAGAAGTGCTGAAATGGCTGAAACGGGAGCTACGACACATCAATAGTTAGATAACTCGACCCTAATTTCCACCAGAAGTATCTGTGCGTGCGTGTGTGTGTGTGTGTTTGTGTGCTGTGTCTCTGTTCAGGTGCCGCAGCGGAACTGATGGGTTTCTGCTCTAGCCAGTGTGTGTGTGTGTGTGTGTCTGTGTGTGTGTGTGTCTGTGTGTTGCAGCTTCGGCGATCCAGAGTTTCTAGAAACTTTCCATTTACTGCCGGGTGCAACAATTCAGGACACCAAGCAGCTCCTCTTATGGTCTCGCAGTACCAGCTGACCTGCAAGGATATCCGCACATTGTCCAATTGGCCCGTCCGCTAATAGAATTAGGACAAAATTGTAGTTGTGTTCAAATTATGTAGCTCTTTAAATTCACGTCAAGAGCTCAATGGAAGTGCTCGACGTGACCCGATCAGAGAAGTTCCAACACCTCCAGATCAGCAGCTCAGTCCTTGAGCTTCTTCTTAAATGGACCACATCGTGTTGAATCACGCACTCTTTGGTGAACTCTTCAATTACCATGTCATTATTACATGTTATTGGGGATCACTGTGGATAAATGATTGCTCTTGTGGAGCTTTGCATGGTTTTCACTTTTGCTGAAGAAGCGACATTAGAACTGGGCCTGGTTCTGTTATTGATATAGGAACCGTAAAATGAACTTTCGCGCTGGCTTCAATTCTGGATTTGTGGCCGCTGTGTCGAAAAAGCTTCATGCATCACTGCGGCAAGTTTTTAAGCGA